>NC_091557.1:1034490-1051990 GCF_042767895.1 Penaeus vannamei | reverse complement strand
GGAGGGAGAGGGAGGGGGAGAGAGAGAGAGAGAGAAGGAGAGGAGAGAGAGAGAGAGGAGGAGAAGGAGAGCGAGAGAGACAGAGAAGGAGAGCGAGAGAGACAGAGAAGGAGAAGGGAGAAGGAGAAGGAGAAGGAGAAGGAGAGGAGAGGGGAGAGAGGGAGAGGGTGGGGGGGAGGGAGAGGGAGATGGAGATGGAGAGGGAGAGGGAGAGGGAGAGGGAGAGGGAGAGAGAGAGAGAGAGAGAGAGAGAGAGAGAGAGAGAGAGAGAGAGAGAGAGAGAGAGAGAGAGAGGAGAGAGAGAGAGAGAGAGAGAGAGAAAAAAGGGAGAGAGAGAGAGAGAGATTATTTATTCAGTCATTTTAATAGTCTGTGGACACGGTAATGGAATAAGTCAAAGGTAACAGTTTCGGTGGTATCAATTAAAAGATTGAGAATGAAATTAGTCATTAGAGTGAAGTGTAAAAGGAAAATTATAAAAAGATTAAAAGGAGAACGATTAGCTTATGTCCCAGGTGTGAGGTACTCGATCCCGTCTCATTTATGTGTTTACTTTGTTTATTAAGAATGATTATTGATTTGTAATTAGTAGGAAAAGAAAGGTTTTAGAATTAAACCTTAGATATGAATGAGATTATTTGAGAATATTGCTTATTTAAATCATTAAGTTTATTGTTCTTTACATTTAAATGATATGCCACCCGTTCATTATTATTCGTTTATTGAATAAGATATTCCTCAACAGTGGAATGAATTTATTTCCACAACCACGAGCCATAAAGACCGTTAGGCAACACAACCCGCATAAAAAAATAATTTTATAGGCCTACATTATGTTTATGAAATTACCACTAATACGACGACGGTGCAAAAATGATGATGGTAATAAAGATAATAATAATGATGATCATAATCAGTGTGATTATTATCACGATGATGGTAATAAAGATAATAATGATGATAATGATAATCACACTGATGATGACAATAAGAATGATAATTATATTAATGGTACTAATATTAATCATAATCATAATAATTACACTAATGATAATGATAATGATGATAATAATCACACTGATGATGACAATAAGAATGATAATTATATTAATGGTAATAATATTAATCCTATTCATATTAATGATTACACTAATGATAATGATAATGATGATAATAATAATGATTTTAATAATGGTATTAATAATAGCATTAATGATGATATCGATATAGTAATGATAATGATTATAAAAATAATAATAATCATAATCATAACAATGATGATGATAATAATAATAAGGATAATAATAATAATAATAATAATAATAATAATAATAATAATAATAATGATAATGATAATAATAATAATAGTAATAATGATAATGATAATGATAATAATGATAATGATAGTAATAATAATAATGATAGTAGTAATAGTCATAATAATTTTAATGATAATCATGGCAATAATAATGTTATTGATGATACGAGTGATAATAATAATAATAATAATAATGATGATAATGATAATAGTTACACTGTTAATAACAATAACAATAATAATGATAATCATCATCATCATCATCATCATAATAATAATAATAATAATGATCATAATGATAATATCTATAATGATAATTACACTAATAATAATAATGGTAACAAAATAATGATACTGATAATAATAGTGATAATGATAGTGTTAACACCAGTGATAATAATGATAGTCATGATGATAATAACAATGACAATGATTATTATATTGATATCAATGATAATGATAATGATGTTAATAATAGTGATGATAGCAATGATAATAATGATAGTAATATCATAATGATAATAATAGTAATAATGATGACAATGGTAGTAATAATAAAAACAATGAGAATGATAATGATAAGAATGATCTTTAATATCATGACGATGTTTATGATAACAACAATGTTAATTATAATGATAACGGTAACAGTAATAATGATAATAATAATGATATTGATGATGACAATGGTAATGAGAGTGATATTAATGATAATGATAGTAACGAAAATGATAATGATACTAGTAATAATAGTAATAAAAATAAAAAGAAATAAAATAATTGGAAAAATACATGAAAGGCATTTTAGAAATAGTTTCCATTTCAAAACTTATAAAGAGAATTCGTCAACAAAAGTCAACTTGCTCTTAAAAAAGGTTATAACACACACACGCACGCACACACACACAAACACACACGCGCACGCACATATATACATATAGGCCTATGTATCTCTATATTTATATATATACATATTTATTTATTCATCTATTTATCTGTAATTGCCACGAGAATTTTTGTTATCATCATTATCATAATTGTTATTACTAGTAGTTGTAATAGGTGATAATCTTGATCAATCAGAATCATAAATTAAAATCTTGATCTACCTTTCCTTCGCCTCCCTTACGAGGCCGCAAGGCAGGATGCTCACTTTTGCACGCAAACGGATACATGCAGTTCGCGCACACACACACACTCACGCACACGCACACGCACACATACTTGCGCGCTCACTATAATTCCACAACTCTCTAACTAACCCTTTGACTCACAGCTGCAGCCTCTCTACCAGTCTTCCCCCAGCCGCGTCCCCCGAAAAGCCCCCTCTCGTCTAGGCGTTCCCAGCGACCTCGCCCTCGAGTCCTCGCAGTCAGTCCGGAAGGTCTCGAGTCCTGCCAGTTGCGTCCAAGCCAATTGAGTCCGATTGCTTGCGAGCGCTGGCGGAAGGAGCCGCGCACGCTCGCAGTTCGCGCCATGGCGTCCTTCGATGAACTGGCGCAGGAGCTGGAGACGCTGGACCTCGAGCAGCACGACGAGTGGGCGCAGGCCGGCGTCGAGAGGGAAGGCGCCGCCGACAAGGAAGTGTGCGCCGTCATCCCCGAGGGCGCCTTCACCTTCAGCGACCTCAAGCAGCGCAAGGCCGAGCGGAGGGCGCAGCGGGCGGCGGAGCGCCAGCGCCAGCCGCCCGAGCAGAAGGAGGAGGAGCCCTTCGTGGTCACCCAGAAGGAGATGGCGAAGATCCTTGCGGGCAACCCCGTGCCGAAGGAGGAGAAGAACAAGAAGAAGAAGAAGAAGAACCAGCGCCAGAGGAAGGCGATGCGCAGGCAGCATGAGCAGTTCCACGGCTTGTGAGCAGACAGACAGACAGACACACACACACACACACACACACACACACACACACACACACACACACACACACACACACACACACACGCACACGAACACACACACACACACACACACACACACACACACACACACACACACACACACACACACACACACACACACACACACACACACACACACACACACACACACACAGATATGTCGCCTTCCTCGACGGCAGACGCGACCAGCGCCCCCTCGAGTTTCGTTGGTTCGCTTCGAGGATCTTGTTGCGCGTGGAGCAGAAGGAAAATGAATTCTGTTGTTGAATAATGATGAAAAGAAAAAGAAAGAGAAAGAAAAAACTTATACACGCAATAGAAGCGGGCGCGCGTGTCTGTACAGGTTTATGAAAATTTATGTATGTGTGTGTGCATATGTGTGCGTGTGTATTTGTGTGTTTTTGTAGCTGTGCATGCGCTTGTGTGTCTGTATGTGTGTGTGTGTGTATGCGCAAGAATATTATATTCTATTCGACTCGGCTCAGATCAGGGATGCATGTTATAAAATTTTCAGATTGTTAGGTCTTTATTCTAGATTGCAAATATCTCAGTCCAATAAAACATTGAAATTCGTACAAGAAAACTTATTTGTATTTTTTTTTTCCAAATACTAAATATCTGACCACGTGGAGCATAGGAAAATTCTCCATTTTTTCTGTTTTTCTGTCGGTGTCTGTTTTTTTCCCTCTCTCTCTCTCTGTGTTTCTCTCACTCTTTCTTTCTTTGTAAATCTGCTTGTTTCTCTCTCTTTGTCTATCTGTATCTGTTTCTCTCTCTCTCTCTCTCTCTCCATCCCTTTCTTTCTCTCTCTTTGTGTCTCTCTCTCTCTCTCTCTCTCTCTCTCTCTCTCTCTCTCTCCATCCCTTTCTTTCTCCTCTCTTTTGTGTGTCTGTCTGTTTCTCTCTCTCTCTCTCCCTCTCCCTCTCTCTCTCTCTCTCTCTCTCTCACTCTCTCTCTCTCTCTCTCTCTCTCTCTCTCTCTCTCTCTCTCTCTCTCTCTCTCTCTCTCTCTCTCTCTCTCTCTCTCTCTCTCTCTCTCTCTCTCTCTCTCTCTCTCTCTCTCTCTCTCTCTCTCTCTCTCTCTCTCTCTCTCCCTCCCTCCCTCCCTCCCTCCCTCTCTCTCTCTCTCTCTCTCTCCTCTCTCCCTCTCTCTCTCTCTCTCTCTCCCTCCTCTCCCTCTCTCTCTCTCTCTCTCTCTCTCTCTCTCTCTCTCTCTCTCTCTCTCTCTCTCTCTCTCTCTCTCTCTCTCTCTCTCTCTCTCTCTCTCTCTCTCTCTCCTCTCTCTCTCTCTCTCTCTCTCTCCCTCCCTCTCCCCCCGTCATCCCTTTCTTTCTCTCTCTTTTTCTGTCTGTCTGTCCCCCTTTCTCTCTCCAACTTTATATCTTAATATAGCATAGTTCTATAACATTCTTTCATTGGGATTGTTTGTTTCAACGTTAATGTTCTAAATTTACTTTTAGCTATTGCAACCTTTTTTATAATTCGTGAGACCCAGACTCCTTTACAAATACTTTATTTTATCTTCACAATTCATCAAAGCAACATTTAAGATGACTGTGTCTCAGGTTTATACTCTCCTTTTCGATAAACAAAGACGAAATTAGATAAGAGAAAGATAGATGAAACACGGCGGGGGTGTCCGTAGAGTTATGGCGAGGTTATGCAGCTCACAATAACAAAGTAAACGTAATACATCTCACTAATCCTTTCCACACAGACCTAAATACGCACACACACACATACACACTCACACACACATAAATACACACACACAAGCACACACACACACACACACGGATGCACATACATACATTTGCGTGTATGTCATCGCTTGTGTTAGTGTGAGTGCCATTGTTTGTTTGTGTGATTCCTTGCATGTATGTCACTACTTGTACGTATGCGAGCGTCTCTGTTTGCATGCTTGTGCCATCGCTTGTGAGAAAGAAACTGGAATCAGCAATAGTATATATATATATATATATATATATATATATATATATATATATATATATATATATATACACATATATATATATATATAATTATATGTATATATCTATCATATATATACATACATATTTATATATGTATATATATTTACATATATAAATCTTTTTATTACATATACTTGCATGTATATATGTGAGTAAGTGTGTCTTTAAATTTTATGGAATTTTTTGCGACGTTTTGGCGACTATCTATGAAGATACATTGTGTTTTATCAGGATGTCATTTGTTTGCAAGTATCCTTTTTCTTGTGAAAGTGTCTCCTTGGTCTTTTTCTTATTAATTTATCTAAGTTGATTACAGAATCAGTATGAAGAAATTGTGAATCATTGGCTTACTGAACAAGGTGGCAATTTTGGGTTATGTTTGGCAAATCATTTACTAATATTGTGAACAGGATTAGGCCTAATATGGATACTTGTAGAACATCAAAGGATACAGTATGTTTTGTTGATATATTCATCCGAATTTTTACTGATCGGGTTCTGTTATTTAGATGACTTCTGAACCAATATGTATCAATTTTGTGATTTATTAGTTTCCTAATAAAGATTTCGTGATTGACACTATCAAAGGTTTGGATAAATCACAAAATGTACATGCTGTCTGTCCCATTGTGATCTAGGAGAAAAACTGAAGACAATCCAAAATTATCACTGGACGCCCCAGGCCAAAAAAGTTCTCCCCTCCACATGAAGGTAAAGCTAATGGCAGCAGTTCTTTTCCAGGGTCATCCAGACACCCTGGAACACACAGACCAGACAAAAAGGTGCGTGGACGTGTAGAACTAAATCATGAGCCCAGTGCAAATAACTCCTAGCTGTCACTTAGAGCCAAGGTGTTAAGACAAAACAGCAGGTATTTGCTAAGAGCATGGACTCCAAGTATTGACACAATGGCCTTGCTGTTCGGTGTTATAAACACTGTGGCGAGCCGGATGCCAACCTATTACACCATCTACAAAGGTGCGAGCACAGACAATTCCTAAAAGAGGGACCGCCCATCACTGCTGCCAGGCTGGCGAGAGGATTATTCCTCTTGCTTACACCTTGGAGGCTGGATGGCACCGCAATCAGTACACTTCTCCATCCTGCTTGGATTCTTCCAGATATTTCCTTCTCTTTGCTACTGCCTGCTGATAGGATGGATCCAAGGTATTTAACCCAATGACTTTGAATTATGTACTGTCTCCTGTTGTTTTTTATGAATATTGTTACATATAGATGGCTCCATATGTGCTCAGCCATGAAGGAATCCCATGTGACAGTGCTTGATTTCCCCATTCCTTGAAAGAGTGAGGAAATGTTTTTCCTTCCAATACTATTAATAGTGATACTGTTATTATTCTCATTGATATTATGATCACTAAATCATCTAAATACTAATAATGTTAAAGACAATAAAATAATATAAAATGAGCTTTCCAAAAATCAAGGAAAAGGAGTGAACAGTGAACTGACTCTTTGTGACTAAGCACTTGTGGAGCCATCTATTTGTAAAGACAATAAATGAACTTATATTACTGTAGGCATTGCATGAATCATTGCTGACTCGGTTAAAAGCCTCTACCCTCTTCAGTTATACATCATCTATTCTAATGCTACCCTGTATCTCCTGTTCCTGCTCTGTACAAATTATTTATTCAGTCTTTGTTTTGCTTATTTTCACCCTTCTACTTTCCAGTGCCATTCTCCCTTCTGTCAGACTGTGCTATAACTTTTCTTTAGACTCATTCACCAAAACTACGTCATCGGCATACATCATGTCCCATGGTGGCCCCTCTCTTACGCCCTCTGTCAACACATTAGACACAATGGTGACGAGGAAGGGGCTTAGTGCAGAGCCCAGATGCAGCTCCGAAATTGTTAGTTACACGTGTTTCACTCCTCACTCATGTCTTGACACTTCTATACCTTTCATTAATCAATCTAACATACTTTTCTAAAACCCTGCTCTCTCTCAAACATTTCCACTGCTGCTGTCTTGGTATCCTGTCATAGGCCTCCAAAGCTATATGAATACCGTGTGAAGTTCTTTTCCCTTCTCTCTATGCTATCATCTGCCTCAATACGAATGTTGGGTTTGTTGTTTCCTTGGGCATGAACTTAAACTGACCTCTGGATACTTTCATCTGTTATCTCAGCCTCGGATAAAGTATTCTTTCCCATCTTTTCCATTTGGTAACACCAATGTGCAAGCATGTGGTAAGAATTAAAATGTGCAAAATGTGCAAAAAAAGGTGTTTTTTTTAAGTGTCCAAACCTTTGATGTATTACTGTGCTGATCCCTGCAGTTCTTCAGGCCTGTGTTTTCAAAATCTTTTCTTGGATATATAAGTAAAAGTCAAAGTTAAAGGTTGAAGAAAATCTTATAAATTTTCTTCATATAATTCAACTTAATAAATTCAAACATATTCATTTCACAGTTTACTGTGAACCAAGATTTTAAATGATCTTAATCGAATAAAATTTTAAAGAAGGATAACTTGACAATTTTACAAAATAATTCCCTAATTATACAAATAATAATCACAAGATCCCCTTTTAGCCCACTGTTTTAAATTGAGAACTCCCCTCCCTCCTCTAATAAATCAAAGCACATGATATATGTAATGATAAATTTCTGTCAACATTAACATAACATGTAAAGATGCATTATTACCAACATAAATATAATCCCAACAACACCAATTTCTCACACATTTTAGGTGTTTCTATCACAGGATAAGGTAGCAAGAGCTTCTCCTAATCTCAAGACTACCCTTCGGATGCGGGCAACACCTGTATCTTTCCTGACGCAGAGTAGAATCCGTTATTGGCAGTTGTGTAACGGACAGAAAGGTGGACCTCCTCGACTTCCATCTCTCCAAAGTAGTAGTCTTGAAATTCCTGATTAACAAAAAAAGAAATTGATTACATGTCTATAGAATTATTTCAGTGCCTTCCATTTAGTAATATATAAACTGCATTTTCTATATGGGTCTTCAATTAATCATTCAGGTAAGAAATATAGGACTAATAAGTATAGAGAAGACAAGTCTCATGGAATCAACACATCCTAATCATCATACTATAACACATTTGTAATACACATTTAATTCTAATAGAAATCATCTCTACATTTCATTACTGAATAATAAAAGAAAGGAAAAAAAGAAATACAGAAAAAAATACATAAATATATATATATATATATATATATATATATATATATATATATATATATATATATATATATATATATATATATATATATATATATGGCTATAGCCATCCTGCATATTTCGGTATTACATCATAAACCGCCCTGCTTCCCTCTACCAAGCAAGCGAGCAGACCAGTTGTTATCTGCACAAACCCAGCCAGAAAGTTTTATCTGTTGTGTATATATATGTATATCTATGTATATCAATTTAGATGTTTCAAGAAGGGAACCTCTCATTACATGATTAATTAACTGAATGTGGACTAACCTCCAAGATTTGTCGAGCAGAGAAAGTTTCACGGTCCCGCCCAGCCTTTGCTTCCGTGACTCCATCTGAATCTCTCCTAAAGATTGTATTCATCAGGGTTATGTGTAGCTTCACTCTTTCATACTGTTTGGTGACTAAACCTGCAAAGAGAAAAGGCATTTTACAACATTTTTCCAGATAAGACAAAGAAAAAAATATGAAAAATTAGTTTTGTAATCCCATTTGACAATATTTCTACTGTTAATTAGAGGGATATGCTATTTTTAAAAAATAATAGTAACTCATGTTGTTCCCTACTACTAAAAGAAGTTACAATATATCATAATTAAACTTCAAATTCATAAAGAATAGCAACAGAACAGGTAAAAATATTAATCATCCTATGACAATTAATATTAGTAATAATTACCAAGTAATACCAACAATGACATAAAAAAGAAAAGAAAAGAAAAGAAAAGAAAAGAAAAAGAAAAGAAAAGAAAAGAAAAGAAAAGAAAAGAAAAGAAAAGAAAAGAAAGAAAAAAAAAAAGTAAGTAGGCAATTCAAGCCTTACTTGCAAAAATCCTATAGATGTGAAGTTACATCCTATAAAATAAAGACCTATGAGAAATAAAACTATTGTTCAATATCTTTTCTATACACTCAATAGCCTACGATTTCATTGAATACACTGTATTGCATGTTACCCAGTTTCAAGCAATTCTGAGGGGGAAGCAGCATAAAACGCATAGATATAGTCAAGTATTCCACAATAACTGGACTTCATAAGCATTAGTGCTATGCATAGGATTGAAAGATGTCACATTGTTGGTAAAAGATGCATCCACCAGTCTTCGGAATTGACCTCTGAGAATAACATATCTTCCAAATAATATAATTTGCCCTGGATAGTTCTGATTACTTACTTCATGCTTCTTTACTTGACAACCTAATATAAAAGCCAAATACTTTTTAAAAAATCATAAAGTCTTACCGGCCTTAACAAATTCTTCAACCAGAGAGTCTGCTATAGTTTGGAGAGAATGTGACCAGCTTAGAGCATTTACTTGGCCGTATAATACATCCACTTCACCTGGGTCATCATTCATGTATTCAATTCCTTTCATTTCTAAACGTAGTTTTTCTCCAGCCAAAAGTCGTCTGGAATTTCAAACACTTGAAAATGTCTGGTCTTCACAAGAAAATTTTAAAACCTGCTGATTGAGTTCTGAAATATAATGCTTACATTTTTCTTTGATAATGAACTGAAATCACTGGTGATTCTGCCTTTACAAGAATAACGAATTACCATTTACACTAAAACTATATAAAGAAACTCATATCTTTCTTTTTCCTACTAAAACCTAATATGCTCAAAATAACATGATACTACAATATAGCATTTCATTTCGAAACTCAAACCAAAAGTATAATTCTCTTATCAATATGCTGAATAACTATGTACTTTATTAAACAATGGACAACATCATTTCAAACTGTTCAAACATAATGTTACAGAAATCTCTCTTCAGTGTCAAGAACACAGCCATACCAACCTTAAAACATTTTCGGGACACGTATTGAGAGTCTCAACAGCCTGATGTCGTTCCCGGTCATCAGCAAGCACCATCACGCATAATGTTAAATGGAGCTTATTTGGATCTTGGAATATTGATTCATCGACACCTCTACTCTCTCCACATTTCTCAAGGACTCCTTTCTGTCAGAGTGAAAGTTAAATAAGTAAAATAAATAAAAAATGTATATCATAATATGCAAATCTGGTAGTATTTGACAATTCAAATCAAAATTGTAAATCAATCTTTAGACTAATTTTGTATGATGTATTGTAACTATGATCAGGTTTTACAAGTACACAGATATAATCTATGATACAGCAAGACATATAATCTTGAAAACATTTATATATATCAAATATAAACTTTTTACATCCAATTTTTTTCTTAGCAACAAACATTTCCTTACTTTAGACACAAGACCATAAACACATATGTATGTGGAAAATCACAAAGGAAGCAGACACATGCAAAAATGTATTTTCTCACCTTAAATTCCAAGAATTTCTCTTGAATATTAGGCTTGTTAAAAGGTATTGACAGGAAATGAGTGAATGGCTGTTTCTTCCGAGCCTGATCCACCAGTAATTCTACTTTCATTCGCGCCTGACGCACAGTCTTCATATCCTTCCCAACCACCACTTGTTACATGTAAAATCAAAAAGAGCGCATCTCAATAAATTCAAGTAAACAAAGACAGTCTTTAAAAATAAAATTTAAACGAGTTCAACATACCAAGTTGAATCATCCTTAGCCTACTGATGCCAAAATTGCATGCACACATGTACTGTCCACTGTCATTCTAATTTACTAATTTCATTTACACACTGATGGTTTCAGAAGTACAAAATCAAGGAGCCAAGTATTGGGCTTACCTGAGTTTGCGGGTATAACTAATAATTATGCTGTTATCATTATCATAGACATTATAACTATTATAGTGCTTTTGACATTACTAACAGCAATATAAGATACCACAAAATATTTCCAAAAATCGGAAAAGGGGTACACAGGTGAGATAAGTAGTACTCTTAAGTAGCCCTTTGGGTAACATATACTTGGAGCTATCTATGTGTAAAGACAATTACTAAAGTAAACTCACAGTCGGGTGGGATGTCCATACATGCCATCCCATTTTATTCCTGACAAGCATTCCTGGTAGCATAGGTTGTAATACAGCTAACTTAATATTGCAAAAAAATAAAACATACGCCACAAATAATAGAATAGTACTTATCATAATTATTGCACTGAGTTATGGACTATCTAATGATATGATAAGAGCTTGTGCATAGATAACAGTCTATTACCATCTGGATATGAAATGACAAATACAGATGTAGTAAAATGGCAAAATAACTCTAAAATACTTATGCAGAAAAAAAATAAATAAATAAAACATTGCAAAGGGGAGGCACAGAGTCTTGTCACCACACTGATGCTCTTGTGCGCCTGGCCTACACGCCACACACCCATGAGTCTTACTGCTCAAGTAAGCCTGGATTTTGAGCTACTTGCGGGCAGTGAAGCACCCAGATTCAAGGGGTTAATAGTAATAACAATAACACTAACAATACTAAAAATAATATTAGAAATTAAACTTTTCCCCTAAAATACTGAAGGAAAGGGGTAAAACAGATGAGGTCGTATAAACATAATAATTAAATCCTTAGTGAAAAAACAGTTGTATGGCCCAATTGTAAACAAAATAGCAAAAACAAAACTAGAGTGGACTGTACACATAACCAGATGTCAGTGAGTTACAAGGACAAAATACGTATGAAATTACCCATTCCTTTTTTGATATGCTGATCACATATGCATCTGTCTTGTTATCTTGTGATGCACTGACTACATAACAAATAAAAAATAGCTAATTAACCAATAATGCTTATCATAAATATAACAATGGCACAGCTAGTAATAACAGCAGTAATACTACTACTTACAGTAGTACTAATGTTATTCATGCAAAATCATAATGACAATAACAGTACTAACATCATCACCATCATCATCATTATCATAATCATCATCACAGTAATAAGAAAAATGATAATAAAAGCCTAATACTCATAATAACAATCATAATGAATATAATAATAATAATAATAATAATAATAATAATAATAATAATAATAATAATAATAACAACAATAATAATAATAATAATAATAATAATAATAATAATAATAATAATAATAATAATAATAATAATAATAATAACATTATTCATAATATCATTGATAATGAAAATAGTGAAAATGATGATGATAATAATAATAAGATGAAATATAATTACCAATGATGGTAATAACAATAATGATGACAAAATGATAATCACATATTATCATCTCTATCTTTATTATCATTATTAGTGAGTGGGTGAAATGGTGACAGACAGAAGTATGATGTTGTCAGTACTCTAATCAACAACCAGTGTCAATCTTCTAGTCTATGTATCTGCTACTAATCCCATATCATTAAGTATTCCTTTGCCAGCCTTGTTTTTATATTTAAATAACAGTAGGTGCTTACTGTTCTGTGAAAAAAACAAACATTATGCAATACCCGCTTCTTATCTCTTAAAACAATTCAAACATGTTTAATTTTTCAAATACAATATATATTATTACCAATATCTCCGACTTGTCCTTTCCCGGGTATATGAATATTTGTGTATGTGTCCATTTCAATTCTTTTTTTTGTAGCTCCCTTTGCTCCAATGATGTATGAAAAATATGTGCTGAAATGAAAACAAAACTAATTAGAGATATACATAACACTGACCTGCATTACATTCATTTTTGACATCTATAAATATGATAACATTTCATCATGTATTCAGAACTCCATGTAATAAATATAAATCTATTCAATACCATCTTCCTTGATATTATTCATCAATTTGATAAGGCTGCATAAATACATTTATATCATATTTGCAGAATTACAGTAATTAAAAAAATAAAAATATCATATTTACAGAAATATAGTCATATATAAAAAATAATTAATTCTTACATTTATATGGAACTCTACTTAAATAAACATTACCTTGGAACTGGAATTGAAGTTTGGAATTTTCCATTCTTCAGCACTTCTACTTGAATTTCAGGATGTTCTCCACCACACTCTACCTCATCCTGGTACACTGCATCTTCTATAGGGTAAAAAGAAGGTCAAGTTAAGGCACAGTCCAACTGGTCTTGTGTACATGCAGGGCTAAAAATGTCTACTAACCAAATAAATCAGAAATGTTTGGTAGAATTATTGAATAACACAACAAGTAAATTAGGGCCTAGCACGGGTCATGACCTGTCAGAACTCAATCTTGCCCGTCAGCTGTAATGGAAATCTAAAACCACATAACCTGCCCCTATGATTTCACAATAAACCCTCATGACCACCGCTCCAGGTCCTGATTTGCTGTTCATGTGGCCTAGCACCAACTAAAATCACTATAAATCTACACTTGACGTCATGGAGCAATAATACCAAATTTGATGGTCTTAATATGCGGTCTAGCTCTTGGAAATTACATCATGTTTACTCATAATTTGTTGTAATTGAACTTTCTGTTATTCTAGTTACTTCAAATGACACCGTGTTCACAATGAGAGAAATCGAAAGAAAAGAAGAGAAAAGAAAAGAAAAACATGAGCACCCAATTCCTCGTGTTCACAATGAGAGAAATCGAAAGAAAAGAAGAGAAAAGAAAAGAAAAACATGAGCATCCAATTCCTCGTGTTCACAATGAGAGAAATCGAAAGAAAAGAAGAGAAAAGAAAAGAAAAACATGAGCATCCAATTCCTCGTGTTCACAATGAGAGAAATCGAAAGAAAAGAAGAGAAAAGAAAAGAAAAACATGAGCATCCAATTCCTCGTGTTCACAATGAGAGAAATCGAAAGAAAAGAAGAGAAAAGAAAAGAAAAACATGAGCATCCAATTCCTCGTGTTCACAATGAGAGAAATCGAAAGAAAAGAAAAGAAAAACGTGAGCATCCAATTCCTCGTGTTCACAATGAGAGAAATCGAAAGAAAAGAAGAGAAAAGAAAAGAAAAACATGAGCATCCAATTCCTCGTGTTCACAATGAGAGAAATCGAAAGAAAAGAAGAGAAAAGAAAAGAAAAACATGAGCATCCAATTCCTCGTGTTCACAATGAGAGAAATCGAAAGAAAAGAAAAGAAAAACATGAGCATCCAATTCCTCGTGTTCACAATGAGAGAAATCGAAAGAAAAGAAGAGAAAAGAAAAGAAAAACATGAGCATCCAATTCCTCGTGTTCACAATGAGAGAAATCGAAAGAAAAGAAGAGAAAAGAAAAGAAAAACATGAGCATCCAATTCCTCGTGTTCACAATGAGAGAAATCGAAAGAAAAGAAGAGAAAAGAAAAGAAAAACATGAGCATCCAATTCCTCGTGTTCACAATGAGAGAAATCGAAAGAAAAGAAAAGAAAAACGTGAGCATCCAATTCCTCGTAATGATAAAAAATCAACTTATCATCTGGAAACCACAGGCAATATTTTCTCAATTGTTACAACCCCTTTTTACTCACCAAATCCATAGGCATCCTCTTCCATATATCCAGTTGTCACCTGGCTTGTTAGAGGACTAATTATGCGATAACAACGGCCATTTATCCATGCTGTTGGAGGTCTCAAGATATTCATTTTCGCAGACTTAACTTTCGAGCTGCCGTGAGGTTTGTTTACGTCGGGATAACGGGCTTACTTATATTTTTATTTTGAAGGTACTTATTTGATTTTTTTAAAGTGTAAGTACCATTATGTTTTATCTTACAAGACTAAATGTAAGATTGTGAATTATTCAAAATATTGTTTCACGTTTGTTTGCAATAGGAATGAGTTTTCTTATTTTGATTTTTTTTCACCTTTAATGGCCGGTTTGTTAAAATGTGTGCGAGGTCCGACCCAATGAATTTTCATTATATGGAAATGCATATACACAGAATTGAATACATATCTATCAGTCTAGACATACATATCTACCAGATAGATAGACAGATAAATGTATATCTAGCAGATAGATAGACAGATATGAATTCATTTCTGTGTATGTACATGCCTGTATATGTGTAAATGTATTGGGTCGTGCTCGCATAATCTTAACAAATTAGACGTAAATTATGATTATGCATAAAGTTACCGATTCCCTAGAGCTACACCCACCCACTCACACACACACACACACACACACACACACACACACACTCACTCACTGAAATATTACAAGAAAGAAGCGGCTGAGTAGATTGTATACAGTTTATTAAAATTGTTCAAGGACCCACAGAACAATCATTAAACAGACATGCTTATACACTGAAACAGATGCATATCTATCAGTCTAGATATGCATACCTACCATATAGATAGATAGATGTGTAAAAAAATCTTTTTTGCTGTGTATATGCACGTCTGTATATACGAATATTCACAGGGTCGGACATGACACAAGTTTTAACAAACAAGACTAAAAAAAGGCGTTTGATGTGTCACACGTAAGACTGTCATGGAAATTAGAACACCTAGGTGGAGTGAAAAGCGAATTCCTCGGATAGATGAAAGACTTCCTCGATGAATGACAAATGAACACAGTAATTAGAAGGAATCACTGAATGGAGACGAGTAGCTAGTGGAAAACCTCAATGACCGGTGTTGGCGCCGATTATGCTTACTATTTTCATCAGTTATTTAGGGGTCAAACATATGTTTATATATATACATACATATATATATATATATATATATATATATATATATATATATTTATGTATATATATGTATATATTTATGTATGTATATATATATATATTTTTTTATGTATATATATATATATATATATATATATATATATATATATATATATATATATATATATACGCGCACACACACACGCACACATATATATGCATATATATACATATGTATATATATATAAATATATATATATATATATATATATATATATATATATATTCATATTTACAGTACATACACGCCCACCAACACACACACACACACACACACACACACACACACACACACACACACACACACACACACACACACACATATATATATATATATATATATATATATATATGTATATTTGTATATGTATATACATGTACATATGTATATGTATGCCTATATTTATAAATATCCATATAGATATACAATGTATATTTGCACATGCACATTTACGTCACACGTCTAAACACACCGACATATTTCTTCTTCTTCTTTTGTGAGTGAAAGGGTTATCAACCGCGACGCCAAATAAGGATGCAGCGGCGTGAGGAGATAAGGCCGTGGAAACTACGTCCTTTCCGCACACAAGAGGAAAGGAGAAGAAGGAGGAGAAGAAGAAGAAGAAAGAGAAAGACGACCGTGGACAATAACGGCCATAACACACGCGGAGAACAAGCTTTGAGGTTTAGGTTTAACCGGATTTTCAAACGCGTTAAGGTGTCGTATCTCCTTAAGGTGCCTTAACTTACGGCTGAGAGATCTTAAAAACACACACACAGAGCAAGGGATCCGCCATATTGGTGCGAGTGAAGGCCGTGTCACACTAGCACTTTTTTCCGTCGATTTGTTGACAATTTTATTTAACATAAATACAAGCATTCTCGAATATAGCTCTTGATTTGACTTTGCTTGGCTGAAAAAGTTGACGGAAAGGTTCTCAGACGGAAACGATCATTATCGTCTGACTGGAGAATCGACAATTCGCTCATTTATTGAAAAAATTTCAGAAAATTGTTAAAATTTTGACGGAAAAAGTGCTAGTGTGAGAGCGCCTTTAAGGCGCGTTAGGTTAGGCAGGGGAGAGCAGCCTTTTGCGCTTCACGGCGGGCGGGAAATCAACTATTTTCGCTCTTATAGAAGGGAAATACAGCAGGACGGTTAAGTCTCCATCGCGCCTTAACTTGAGGCTCTTTTGAGAATCCGGTACCAGATCGTTGAGAGTTTGATCGGCTAATGTCCGAAAAAGGATCGGATCGTTTATGGGATACGAGTATAAGAGATTCGAATCCGATATAATACGGTATTTGTAGTCTCATTTGTTCTTATCCTCAGCTATTCGGATTATGAACCGTAAGATGGCGTGAGAGCAGAAAGGATGTATTAAATGATTTACGTGCGGTGCAGAATGGATGAAACCATGAACTGTTTTTGAGGAAATAAGGTCGCTTTGTTAGTGTTACGGTCTGCCCCGC
>NC_091557.1:1013994-1023994 GCF_042767895.1 Penaeus vannamei | reverse complement strand
AGTGTTCCATATCTTTCGAAAGCGTTTTAGAAGCCTCTCGTGCGCATGACGTAAGCAAGTGGTCAGGAAGGATCGCCAAGAAAAAGGAAATTAAAAAAAAAAAGAAAAAAAGAAAACACAGGGTCTTTTCTCCGTACTGGCCATCTCAAAAGACTTCTCGGAACTGTCTTCGGCTGGTCTTTATCTGTGTCCTTCTTCGTCTTGACCGCTTCTTCGTCTTGGGGGATTTAGTAGCATTGAAGACCTCAAAATTGATGTTTTTTTTGTTTGTTTTTTGAATGGGTTGGGAGTTCAGTATAGTTATCGTATGAATGTGTATTTTTTAATGGATTAAGCGTTCACTATATCGTATGAATGTGTATTTTTTAATGGTTTAAGCGTTCAAAATATATGAATGTGTATTTTTTAAGTGGATTAGGCATCCAATATATCATATGAATGTTTATTTTTTAGTGGTTTAGGCGTTCAATATATCGTATTAATGTGTATTTTTTTTTAGTGGATTAGGCATCCAATATATCATATGAATGTGTATTTTTTTAAGTGGATTAGGCATTCAATATATCACATGAATGTTTAATTTTTAATGGATAAGGCGTTTAGTATATTTATCGTATGAATGTTTAATTTTTTTAATGGTTTAGGCGTTCAGTATATCGTATGAATGTTTATCTTCCCCCAAAAAATGCAGTTGTTTAGCTGTTCCTTCAATTCTGACGTCATCGGCGCCTCAAAAACTCGGACTAATAAACATAAAAAGGCTTTTGAATGACGCTTTTCGGGCTGGATTCTAGACCAACATTCCTCAGCCTTTCTGTCACCTCTTCAAGACACTCTCTTAAGACGAGAATAGAAACCACGTCACGCAGGTCACGAGAAAGAGGAGGAGAAAAGGAGGAATATCGAGAATCAAGTCTGGAGTGTGACCTGTGACCCCTTGAACTGTGACCTGGCACCTGTGAACTGTGAGCTGGAGAGCCTATTTGAAGGTCGAACTCGGGGCAGGAGAAGGAGGAGGAATATCGAGAATCAAGTCTGGACTGTGACCTGCGACCTGTGACCTGACACCTGTGAACTGTGAGCTGGAGAGCCTATTTGAAGGTCGAACTCGGGGCAGGAGACCCTTGACCTGTGAACTGGAGAGCCTATTTGAAGGTCGACCTCGGGGCATAGTTTCGTGAAGGAGGAGAAGGAGGAGAGCGCTGTACGATATACACAAGACAGGAGCGTAGGGTCCTGAGGAGGAGGGGGAGGAGGAGGAGAGGGAGGAGGAGGAGGAGGAGGATGGGGAGGGAGGAGGAGGGGGGAGGGGGAGGAGGAGGGGGAGGAGGAGGAGGAGGAGGGGGAGGAGGGGGGAGGAGGAGGAGGAGGGGGAGGAGGAGGAGGAGGGGGAGGAGGGAGGAGGAGGAGGAGGAGGGAGGAGGAGGAGGAGGAGGAGGATGGCGGAGGAGGAGGAGGAGGAGGGGGAGGAGGAGAAGGAGGGGGAGGAGGAGAAGGAGGGGGAGGGGGAGAAGGAGGAGGAGGAGGAGAAGGAGGGGGAGGAGGGGGAGGAGGAGGAGGAGAAGCAGGGGGAGGAGGAGGAGGAGAAGGAGGAGGAGGAGGAGGAGGGGGAGGGGGAGGAGGAGGAGGAGGGGGAGGAGGAGAAGGAGGGGGAGGAGGAGAAGGAGGTGGAGAAGGAGGGAGGGAGGGGGAAGGGGAGAAGGGGGGGAGGAGCGAGGCGTGTAGGTTGCCAGGGCGAGAGAGACAAAGGCAGCAACTCCGGAAATGCGCACGAAGTGTTCCCACTTCCGCAACACACCCACGGGCCTGCGCTCGCTCGGACGCCGCCTTCGTGGGGTCTTGGGGCCGCGAGAGGCTCTTCGTCGGGCGAGGGAGAGGCTCTTCGTCGGGCGAGGGAGAGGCTCTTCGCCGGCCGAGGGAGAGGCTCTTCGTCGGGCGAGGGAGAGGCTCTTCGTCGGGCGAGGGAGAGGCTCTTCGTCGGGCGAGGGAGAGGCTCTTCGTCGGGCGAGGGAGAGGCTCTTCGTCGGGCGAGGGAGAAGGGCGAGGGAGAGGCTCTTCGTCGGGCGAGGGAGAAGGGCGAGGGAGAGGCTCTTCGTCGGGCGAGGGAGAGGCTCTTCGTCGGGCGAGGGAGAGGCTTTGCGCACACTCACACACACACACATACACACACACACACACACATATATATATATATATATAGAGAGAGAGAGAGAGAGAAAGAGAAAGAGGGAGGGAGGGAGAGAGAGAGAGAGAGAGAGAGAGAAAGAGAGATAGATAGATAGATAGAGAGAGATGTGTGTGTGTAAGTGTGTGCAAAGGCCAGGCAAGTCCTACGACCCCGGACCGCCAGAAGAAGGGGCGGGGCGAGGGGGGCGGGCGAAGACAAGAAGGTCAAGACCGCAATGGCTGCGTCTTTCTCGGCAATTTTTATCCGATATCGCATCTGACAATAGGATTCGAAAGCATATAAAAATCTCGAAATACTTTAAAATTTAAAAAAGGAAGTGTCTGATTCTTATTTACGATCGCAATAAGCAACTGAATCAAGAATACAGTATATCGCTGATCCATGATTAAACTTCGACTGAGTGAGATCATGTCCATGGTTTTAAAGAACGTGAATTTCGTTCATATAAAACATTTGTTTAAGCATCTCTTGTCCTTTAGTTATACGTAACTCTCTTTCTTACTCTCTCTCTCTCTCTCTGTATCTTCTCTCTCTCTCTCTGTGTATCTTCTCTCTCTCTCTCTGTATCTTCTCTCTCTCTCTGTGTATCTATCTCTCTCTCTGTATCTTCTCTCTCTCTCTGTTTCGTCTCTCTCTCTCTCTATCTATCTATCTTTCTCTCTCTCTGTTTCGTCTCTCTCTCTCTCTCTGTTTCTTCTCTTTCTCTCTGTCTCTCCATCTTTGCTTTTATGTCTGCGAAATAAGAAGCAGAAATTCGTCCTCTTTAGCGTGCTCTGACACCGACTCCCAATCCGACAGCCGTGTTATCAAGCCCGACTGCCTCGTACAGTGTCAGTGGCTCACTCCGAGAATTTCCTCCTACACAGTGACGCATTTTCCTGTCTCTCTTCGAGCATGTCCACATACCTACTTACTTACAGCGGGGACGACTTCTTACGAGAAAGAAGGAAAAAAAGAAATGTCACGTAGCCATTGTCGTTATGGCGACGCGTGTCTCTTTTCTCTTTCGGTGTCAGAGAAGCGATTTGGTTGCGATGATCGAGTCTAAATAGTTTCGTTTTTGGAGTTTACCGTAAAGATTGTGGCGCCATTTTGAAATATTTTCGCTTTTGAGTTAACTATAAAGAATGAGGCGCCATTTTGAAATATTTTCGCTTTTGAGTTAACCATAAAAAAATGAGGCGCCATCTTGAAATATTTTCCATTTTGAGTTAACCATACAAAAATGAGGCGACATTTTAAGATATTTTCGCTATTGAGTTAACCATAAAAAAAAATGAGGCTCCGTTTTGAAACATTTTCGCTTTTGAGTTAACCATAAAGAATGAGGCGCCATCTTAAAATATTTTCCCTTTTGGAGTTAACCGTAAAGAGTGAGGCGCCAATTTAAGATATTTTCCCTTTTGAGATAACCATAAAAAAATGAGGCTCCGTTTTGAAACATTTTCGCTTTTGAGTTAACCATAAAAAAAAATGAGGCTCCGTTTTAGGACAGCTTTCCGCCCGGCCTCCTCGTCTCGGCACGACCCGTAGGTAGAGCCACACAACGCCGCTGAATACATTTTACGTAACCCTCGTCTTCGCAATTGCAAATCTCCAAACTTCGCTCTCGACTACGAACTCATCCGACCCTCTTATCGCAACGCGCCTTCAACCTGTCGCAAAAAAAAGGGTTGGAAAAGGTCTTTAAAAAGGCCCTTAAAATGGCTGGCATTTCGCAAGCGTGTGGAGCAGGTCTTAAGGTGTGGAAGGAGGCGAGAGCGAGCGAGTGAGCGGGTATGGTGCTACCCTGTTATCATGCGACAGTCATCCTGTGTGCGCCGAGGCAGAGCTTCTGTCATCAAGAACAGGAAAAGACTTTTGTCGCCATGTGCCGCTCACAAAGTCCCGAATCCCTGCTTTCACGATGGAAATGACCTAATCCCTGCTTTCACGATGGAAAGTCCCGAATCCCTGCTTTCACGATGGAAATGACCTAATCCCTGCTTTCACGATGGAAAGTCCCGAATCCCTGCTTTCACGATGGAAATGACCTAATCCCTGCTTTCACGATGGAAATGACCTAATCCCTGCTTTCACGATGGAAATGACCTAATCCCTGCTTTCACGATGGAAATGACCTAATCCCTGCTTTCACGATGGAAATGACCTAATCCCTGCTTTCACGATGGAAATGACCTAATCCCTGCTTTCACGATGGAAATGACACGAGCACCCGCGATTCTCTAATGGCCGGAGAATCCTCACTCTGATAGCTTTTAAATGCCAGGCAGTATCTTTATCTGCTTCGTGTGTGCGTGCGTTTGCGTGTGCGTATGTTGATGTATGTACGTTCGTGCGTGTGTGCGTTTAGGACTTAACCTGTGCGCAGGAGACGTCAAGTGAAGCTAAGACACTTCACAAGTTACTGACGGTCGGCTTTTGTTGACAGCAACTGCGTAACGTCACTTAAAATAGCTCGAGAAAAGATTACGTTTAAAAGATTAAAAGATTATTATTATCATTATTATTACTGCAGTAATAGCAATAATTAATTCTATTCCAATAGTTTTCATACTAATAATGGCAATAGAAATAATAAGAACATCATTATCATTGTCATTATAGTTATTATTATCATTATTATTTCGATTCCGGAGTGGATCGCTGCGAATGCCACGCCGAGGTTGCAGAATGTGTGTGTGTTGGGTGTTGTGTGTGTGTGTGTGTGTTGGGTGTGTTGGGTGTTGTGTGTGTGTGTGTGTGTGTTGGGTGTGTTGGGTGTTGTGTGTGTGTGTGTGTGTGTATGTGTGTATGTTTGTGTGTGCGTGTGTGTGTGTGTTGTGTGTGTGTATGTGTTGTGTGTGTATGTGTGCGTGTGTGTATGCTTGTGTGTGTGTATGTTTGTTTGTGTGTGTGTATGTGTGCGTATGTGTATGTATGCAATTATATCAATATATTTTTGCTTATTTACACACGTATATCTATCTGTGTGTGTACGTATCTCCATTAGAAATGGGTTACTAACCTAGATAACGCACACACATTCACACGCGCATCCGAACTCGACATACACATACATAGATGTTGAGAATATACTGGACAGTATATTCCGGTATCATAACAGCAAATAAAATCATAATAGTTATAGTAATAATGATAATAATAATAATGATAATAATAGTAATAATAATAATGATAAAAATGATGATAATAATAATTATGATAATAATAATAATAATGATAATGACAATGATGATAGCAATGAAAATAATAACGATAATGATAACAGTAATGATAAAAATAGTAATGATGATAATAATAACACAAAAACGATAATGATGATAATTATGATAATAATAATAACAGTAATGCATCTTTTCCGCAGAGAGAGAAGTAGAAAGTCAGCTGATAAAATTATGCGAAAATCAATTAAATAAATTCCTTTTATTTACATTTTATTTTAAAAGTTGAGAGGGAGAGGCAACGTGACTTTCCACTAAGAAGAAAACTGTAATCTTTTAAAAACATTTTGCTTAACAAATACTGGCATATTAATTCGTTTACTTCAGTTCGTGATGTTGTGCAATGCCCGTTGGGTTTATTACGGGATGTTGATAAGATTTCAGACGAAGATGATGTAAATAGAACTGATAATTAGAGTGAAAATGATACTCCGTCTACGTTCAGAAAATGAAAGACCTGGCAACTCACCCTAGACTTCAAAAGGCCTCCGATTCCTCAACTTTCTTTTGAAAAAAAAATATATATAATTAGATAAGAAACGAATAAAATACATGGAAATAATAAAGATGAATAAATAAATGAAAAGGAAATCAATAGAAGTATAATGTGCAATTCTGTTTAAAAATACCAATCATATGTGAATATAAGTATTAAGTGTAGGTTGTTTTAGATTAAAGAAAGATATAGCGAATCGGAGTCCGCCAATGTCTGAGTTGCCAATTTCGCATTTCCTGAGATTTAGACGCACAATAAACATGGAAGAGAGAATGTTTAGAAACTAAAAGGAAAAAAATGCATTCAAAATGAAAAAAAAAAAAAATGTAGAACACGTGTTGAAAAATATGCAAAAACCGATTCATTTATCACAGAAAGAAATGTATGTAGAACTAGAAATATCGTTGTAGAAATGTAGAACTATTATGGAAATAATGACTAGTTGATATGAAATAAGAGAAAGGGACAACAAGACCTAAATAAAACGCAATCCTAAAAAATAGTTTTAGAAAGGATGCCGAATTTTCAGGGGGCGCTGGGTTAGAAGTTGCTCCGAAATTGTGTTGCTGGATTAAACTGTTTCCGAAGAAGGGAGAAGTTGGAGTATTTTGATATAGGAAATTTTAGAATATTCTTAGTATTGATGAGAGTCCGATCTGTGTTTCATGTATGTTGATAAATGTATATTTTTCCTTCGAGAAAAACTACGGTTGAGTTTTCAAGACAAAAGTTTATTGTGCAAAAGCAAAAATCCTGTGCCGATTTTCGCTATAGCTAAGAAAAAAGTTTTTATTCTCTCTTCAGAACATTATTTTCTAAAGTCTAATGGTTTCATATTTTCTAATCACCTCAGAAAGCTTGATATAGATATCAAGATATATTTTTGTAGATTATTTTCCCTTCACTCTTACATCAGTTCATAAATCTTCAATTTTGTTATTCTTTTTTTTATTTCTTGAAACTCATTTTTCCGTCACGTATTTTTAAAAATTATCTTGCTTCATAATTTGATCACGTTTTTTCCAAATTTTAATTTGTGTTAATTATTGTTATTCTAACTTTACTCTCGAAAAGACCTACGGGATTTTTGCTTTTGCACAATTAATTTTTGTCTTGAAAACTCAACCGTATTTTTTCTTGAAGGAAAAATATACATTTATCAACATACATGAAAAACAGATCGGACTCTCATCAATACTGAGTATATTCTAAAATTTCCTATATCAAAATACTCCAACTTCTCCCTTCTTCGGAAACAGTTTAATCCAGCAACACAATTTCGGAGCAACTTCTAACCCAGCGCCCCCTGAAAGTTCGGCATCCTTTCTAAAACTCTACTTTTTAGGATTCCGTTCTATTCCAGTATTGTTCTAAGATTTTAGTTTTTCTTTGTATTTTGAATAGTTTCGTTTTATGAATATACGAAGAGAGAATGTACAGAATTTCTATCATATATGAAAATAAAAGGGAAAAGATTTAGAAGCTGACCGTGAGCTCCCACATCAGGCCATAAAATGTTTTGAATATTTACACATTTTCGCTAAACATTTTAACCTTTTCGCTGTACATTTACACAGTCTCGTTAACCATCGAATTACACATCTTCGCTAAATATTTACACCTCTTCGCTAAACATTTGAATATTCTCGCTAAAACATTGACCAATTTTCGCTAAAATTATAGAAAAAGAGAAAAAAAAATATTCAATTACAAAGAAAAGCTTCATACACACGTTACCCCCTCTTCTCTCCCCCTTTCAGCAAGTGGAGATATTAGCGCCTTTTAGCCAAACCCATAAAAAAAGGAAATAGCCTCATGCACAAGCAAAAAAAAACAAAACCCCCTTTCTGCTCCCCAATTTATAAAAAGAGAAAAGAAAGGAAGAAAAAAACAAAACAAAACCGCAGGGAATAACCTCATAAGCCCGTAACCCCTCACCGCCCCCCCCCCTTTAGCAAGTGGACATATTTGCACCCTTTCGCCAAATTCTTAAAAAAAGGAATAACCTCTAACCCTATTAATAATAGCAATAATAATAATAATAATAATAATAATAATAATAATAATAATAACAATAATGATAATAATAATAATAATAATAATAATAATAATAATAATAATAATAATAATAGCAATAATGATAACGATAATGATAATAATAATAATAATAATAATAATGATAATAATAATAATAATAATAATAATAGTAATGATAATAATAATAGTATTAATAACAATATTAATAATAATAATAATAACAACAATAACAAACGCCGGGAATAACCACATACGCCCGTAACCCCCGCCATCTTCCCCTCCAGCAGGTGGACGACGCCCACCCCGACCGTGGCAGAGGAGGAGTACCGCGTCCGGTGGGAGGGCCACGGCAACCACCTGGCACAGCACCTGGCACGCCTCGAGCAGGACCCCGCCTCGGCCGATGCCACACTGGCCACCAAGGGCGCCTCCTTCCCCGCCCACAGGATCGTGCTCGCCGCCGCCAGCTCCTTCTTCCGATCCGTGTTGCAGGTGGGGGTTTTAGAATCATTTTTTGTGGGTTTTGTAATTGATGTTTATTTTTATTGTCGTTTTCATCTATTGTTATCTATTTTCATCTATTATTTATTATTGATGGTTATTTTCATTGTCGTTTTCATCTATTATTATTGCTACTATTACTACTTCTATTACTACTGCACTACTACTACTACTACTATTATTATTATTATTATCATTATTCTCATTATTATTATTATCATCATTATTTTCTATTATTATTATCATAATTATTTTTATTATCATTATCAGCATCATCATTATTACTATTGGTATCATTATTATTATTACTACTATTATTGTTATTTTAAAACAAACACGCATACTCACAAACAAAGAGACAAACAAACACACACACACACACACACACACACACACACACACACACACACACACACACACACACACACACACACACACACACACACACACACACACAAACACACACACACAAAGTCACCTCTAACACACACATCCCCCCCCCCCCCCCCACACACACACACACACAAAGTCACCTCTAACTTTTTCTTCAAGACCTTTTCCACCACCCAGAAATACCTCTGATTAACGCACCCCTCTCCCCCCCTCTCCCCACCCCTTCCCCCCTTCCCCCCCCTGAAGAACGTCCCAGTCGGCCAACATCCGGTTGTGGTTGTTCGCGGCGCACAACCCCGCCACCTCCGCTACATCCTCTCCTTCTGCTACACCGGCTGCGTCGACGTGCCCACTCAGGAGCTGCAGGAGGTGGTGAAGGTGAGAGCGAAAGGGCCTGTGTGTTTTTTTTTTTTTTTTAAGGAGGAGGAGGAGAAGGAAAGTCGTAGAATAGAAGTTGTTTCTGTCATATGTCGTCCTGGAATAAAGATGATTTAGATATATAATGTATCATCCTAGCATAAAGACAATTCATATGATATATCGGCCTAGAGTAAAGACAATTCGTATGATATATTGTCCTAGAATAAAGACAATTCGAAATGTATCGTCCTAGGATAAAGACAATTCGTATACTGTAATATATCGTCTTAGAATAAGGCCAATTCATATAGTATAACGTCCAAGAATAAAGACAATCCATATAATGTATTGTCCTAGCTTAAAGACAATTCAAAATATATCGTCCTAGAATAAAGACAATTCAAAATATATCGTCCTAGAATAAAGACAATTCAAAATATATCGTCTTAGAATAAAGACAATTCATATGATATATCGTCCTAGAAATAAGAGAAAATCCGAGCACAAAGAAACACAATCATCACACATTCACCTCTTATTTGTCATCATATCTTCGTTGTCATTCCTCCCCCTCCCCCTCCCCCTCCTGACCGTGCCCCCCCGCAGCTGGCCGAGGACCTGGACATCACCTCCCTGCGCGTGGACGGCTCCCCAGCGCCCTCCTCGCCGGCCGCCGCTCGCCAGACCGCGGCGCCGTCTTACCGGTCGCGGTTCTTCCGGTCTGAGCCCAAGAGGTTCACCTTCACGCCCCCGGCCAGCTCGTCCTCGCCGCCGACGCCCACGCAGGTCGAGGGCTCGCCG
>NC_091557.1:1003994-1011494 GCF_042767895.1 Penaeus vannamei | reverse complement strand
ACTGGATAACTTGTCCAAAGACGTTACTTGGGTATATTTTCATCCGGTGTATCTCAGATTAACCACTGTTTTAAAAATTACTGTCCTCTTCATCAGACATTTTTTGTCTGTATATAAGCTTAAACCCAACTGGAGTTCGTCCAATTTCAGAAAAGGAATAACCGGCAACTCAGACTAGACCACTCTGATTCGTTGTCTCTTTTTCAGAAAGAGAAAATGTGGCAAAGAGAAAAAAGAAAGCAAAAATTGAACTGTATATGAGTATTGGAAATTCTAGACATATGTAAAACTGTATATTAAGTGTCAGTTGATCAGAATGATTAAGAAAAAGCGAAACGGAGTCTTGGGGTGAGTTGCCAGTTATTCATTTCCTGAGATTGGACGCGCTGTACATCACATTATCACCTTTTCATTTCATGTTATTCTGTCTTGGTTTCCCTCTCGTTTCTTATCCTTTCTTATTCTCACCATACGTTATCCATCCCATAATCCCCAATTTATTATCTATCTTCAACAACCTATCCTTTTAGAATACTTGTCTCCCTGTCAGCTACCATTGGTTGTAGATTAACCTTTAGAAAAGCATGTACATTTAATTTTATTTTGATTCTTAGACGTTTTACTCTGCATGAGAATGAACACAAGTAGCATGAGAACCAGTAGCATCATGTATAGAATGGTAATCCTTTATAACCATAGAGTAAACCTGCACGAACTCAAGTAAACATCAGCACGGTAGTAGTAGTTATTAAAAGGGAAATACTTACGGTTTTCTGTACATAATAACCTTGGTGCGTGGAGTGTTTTTGACTAATAAGTGGCCGCTACAGAATCATGGAGTCTGACATGGTAGCCCAGCTGTGGGGGATGGCCAGGAAGAACAACAACATGAACTATGAGAAGATGTCGAGGGGCATGAGGTAAGTCAAGAAGGGTTTGTGTGAGGGAGGGAAGGAAGGAGGGAGAGGGAGAGAGAGAGAGAGAGAGAGAGAGAGAGAGAGAGAGAGAGAGAGAGAGAGAGAGAGAGAGAGAGAGAGAGAGAGAGAGAGAGAGGGGGGGGGGGAAGAAAGAGAGAAAGAAATAGAAAGAGAAAGAAATGGAAAGAAAATGAAAGAGGGAGGGAGAGAGAGAGAGAGAGAGAGAGAGAGAGAGAGAGAGAGAGAGAGAGAGAGAGAGAGAGAGAGAGAGAGAGAGAGAGAGAGAGAGAGGGAGAGAGAGAGAGAGAGAGAGAGAGAGAGGGAGAGAGAGAGAGAGAGAGAGATAGCAAGAGAGAGAGAGAGAGAGAGAGAGAGAGAGAGAGAGAAAGAGAGAGAGAGAGAGAGTGTGTGTGTGTGAGTGAGAGAAAGAGAGAGAGAGAGAAACAGAAAGAAAGAAAGACAGACAGAAAGAAAGACAAAACATTCATGCATACAAACATACATACATACGAATAAACAGACAGACAAACTACCTTCTATCTCTCAAACCATTCTACAAACGCATGACCTGCATGAGCATGAAGAACATCTCTGTTTCGGGTGTCTATTCCGCATGTCCTCGGGGTTGAAATAGACGAATAAGTAGTTGAATAAGTAGTTTATATAGACGAATAAGTAGTTTATATAGACGAATAAGTAGTTGAATACCCTCCCACCCCATCCCCCATCCTTCATCCCCACCTCCTCGGGGTTGAAATAGACGAATAAGTAGTTGAATAACCCCATCCCCCCACCATCCCCCATCCCCCCTCCCCCCCTCCCCCCGACTCAGCACGCTTGCCCCGACTCAGGGTTTCTATAGACGAATAAGTAGTTGAATACCTCCCCCACCCCCCCATCCCCCATCCCCCCCCCCGACTCAGCACGCTCGCCCCCACCTCCTCCGGATTTCTATAGACGAATAAGTAGTTGAATAACCCCCCCACCCCCACACCCCACGCCCACCTCTGGGTTTGTATAGACGGATAAGTGGTTGAATAACCCCCACCCCTACCCCCCACCCCACCCCCACCTCCTCAGGGTTGACATAGACGAATAAGTAGTTGAATAACTCCCCCCCACCTCCACCATCCCCCCCTCCCCTCCACCCGCACCCCCACCCCCACCCCCCACACCCCACCTCCTCAGGGTTTCTATAGACAAATAAGTACTTGAATAACTCCCCCCCACCCCCACCATCCCCCATCCTCCCCCCGCCCCCCCCCCCCCCGACTCAGCACGCTTGCTCGCCCATCACCGCACTTTTGATAATGCAGTTTCCTCATCCGATGCTTTCCGTTCGGGACCTTAAGACCTCCGACCGGATCCTCTTCGGTGTGTCGAGAAACTCCTGCAAACGAGAAATATTTTTTAAGTGGTGTCGTGTATGTTTCGTTCGTGTTTTTTTTTTTTTTTTTGTCTTTCGTTCGTTTTCTTGTCTCGTCCGGTCTAAAATACTTTCTTTCGTTGTTTTCTCGTTGTTATTCGTTCTAAAATACTTTCTCTCGTTGCTTTTTCATTGTTATTCGTTCTATAATACTTTTTTTTCGTTGCTTTCTCGTTGTTATCCGTTCTAGTTTTTATTCCCTCTATTTATTTTCTTGTTTTGTTATTCCCTCCATTTATTTTCTTATCTCGTTATAATTCCTTCCACTAAATGTTTTGTCTCGTTATTCCCTCCATTTATTTTCTCGTTTTTTTGTCATCCCCTCCAATTATTTTCTTGTCTCGCTCTCATTCCTTCCACTAATATTCTCGCCTCGTTGTCAGTCCCTCCAACATTTATTTACTCCTCTCACGTTCTTGCCCCCCCCCTCCAAACGTTTCCAAACGTTCGCCCTAATTCAACATTAAAAAAACAAACGTTCCTCCTCATTCAATATTTAAAAAAAACGTTCGCACGTTCTTGCCCCCCCCCCCACTCCAAACGTTTCCAAACGTTCGTCCTCATTCAACGTTAAAAAAACGTTTGTTCTCTTTCAACGTTAAAAAAAAACGTTCGCCCTCATTCAATGTAAAAAAAAAACAAACGTTCACCCTCATTCAACATTAAAAACAACAAACGTTCGTCCTCAATCAACGTCAAACAAAACGTTCGCCCTTTTTCAACGTAAAAAAAAAAAAAAAAAACGTTCGCCCTCATTCAACATAAAAAAAAACATTCACCCCAATTCAACATCAAAAACAAAAACATTCGTCCCAATTCAATATTTAAAAAAAACATTCCTCCTCATTCAACGCTAAAAAAAAAAAAACATTCACTCCAATTCAACATCAAAAACAAAAACATTCGTCCTCCTCCAACGCTAAAAAAAAAAAAAAAAAAAAAAAAAAATTCTCCCTCCTCCAACATTAAAAAAAAACACACAAACAAAACCAAACCAACGAGGTTTTTTTACTCTTCACTCCGTTCCTCCTCATTCAACATTAAAAAAAAAACACACAAACAAAACAAAACCAACGAAGGTTTTTTTTTTTTTTTACTCTTTTCACTCCGTTCCTCCTCATTCAACATAAAAAAAACAAAAACACTCACCCCCCCTCAACATTAACATTCACCCTCCTCCAACATTAAAAAAAAAACACAAACAAGACCTAACCAACGAGTTTTTTTTTTTTTTACTCTTTTCACTCCGTTCCTCCTCGTTCAACATAAAAAAAAACAAAAAAACAACGAAGTTTTTTCTACTCTTTTCACTCCGTTCCTCCTCGTTCAACATTAAAAAAAAAACACACAAACAAAACCTAACCAACGAAGTTTTTTTTTTACTCTTTTCACTCCGTTCCTCCTCGTTCAACATAAAAAAAAAAAAAAAACACTCACCCCCCCCCTCAACATTAACATTCACCCTCCTCCAACATTTAAAAAAAAAACACAAACAAAACAAAACCAACGAGTTTTTTTTTTCACTCCTTTCGCTCCGTATCAAGACCGACGTCCCCTTTCCTTCACCCAGAACCGCGGCGGCGACGGCGGCCAAAACGAAGCAGGAAGAGCATAATCGTTTAGATTAAAAAAACATCGTATATAACACAGGATACGAGTCGTGGCGGGAAGTGACTAACTCATTTTTTTGGCCTTTTATTTATTTTTTTTATTTTTTTTTTACTGGTAGATGCGTTGTTATCGTACGAATGGGGCGATAGATGAGATAGACGGGAGACTGTGTTGTTGTTATTGTTGTTATTATTATTATTATTGTTGTTGTTATCATTGTTATTATTGTTATTATTGTTATTATTGTTATTATTATCATTGTTATTATTGTTATTATTATCATTGTTATTATTATCATTGTTATTATTGTTATTATTATTATTGTTATTATTGTTATTATTATCATTGCTATTATTGTTATTATTATTGTTGTTATTATTATTATTATTATTATTATCATCATTATTTTTATTATTGTTATCATCATCGTAATTATTATGAAGATGTGATGTCAAAAGAAAATGTGATTTGCTGTGTGTATTCTATTTTATCTTTCTCTATTTTTATTTATCTTATTCAAATCTTTTTTTTAAGGGAGATGTGATCTTAATGAACCTTCTGATAGACGATTTGAACTTACCGATCCAAACCTGACAATACTTTTGCAGTCTTCTTCAATCTCCCCGCTCTGTCACTCTCCCAGAGATCGCCAATCCATGCCAATATCCAGATAACTAACGCACGCAAAAACTCCCCCACTGGACTTACTACAACCAATCCATGCCAATATCCAGATGACTAACGCACGCAAAACTCCCCCACAGGACTTACTACAACCAATCCATGCCAATATCCAGATGACTAACGCACGCAAAACTCCCCCACAGGACTTACTACAACCAATCCATGCCACTATCCAGATGACTAACGCACGCAAAAATCCCCCACAGGACTTACTACAACCAATCCATGCCACTATCCAGATGACTAACGCACGCAAAACTCCCCCACAGGACTTACTACAACCAATCCATGCCACTATCCAGATGACTAACGCACGCAAAACTCCCCCACAGGACTTACTACAACCAATCCATGCCACTATCCAGATGACTAACGCACGCAAAACTCCCCCACAGGACTTACTACAACCAATCCATGCCAATATCCAGATGACTAACGCACGCAAAACTCCCCCACAGGACTTACTACAACCAATCCATGCCACTATCCAGATGACTAACGCACGCAAAACTCCCCCACAGGACTTACTACAACCAATCCATGCCAATATCCAGATGACTAACGCACGCAAATATTCCCCCACAGGACTTACTACAACCAATCCATGCCAATATCCAGATGACTAACGCACGCAAAAACTCCCCCACAGGACTTACTACAACCAATCCATGCCACTATCCAGATAACTAACGCACGCAAAAATTCCCCCCACAGGACTTACTACAACCAATCCACGCCAATATCCAGATGACTAACGCACGCAAAAACTCCCCCCACAGGACTTACTACAAGCGCGGCATTTTGTTCCACATCGACGGAACGAAACTGATCTACAAGTTCAACACGAGCGAACCGGAGATCCAGCAACGCATGCGGTACTACGACCTCACGCAGACCTCGCAGAGCAGCTCCGATTCGGCGGCTGAGCAGGTGGGGGTGTCATGTCATGCCACGGGTGGGGTGGGGTTGGGTGGGGGTGGATTCCTGTGGGTGTCATGTCAGGGGGTCTGCTTGAAGCCACGGGGGGGTGGGGGGGGGGGGAGGGATTCCTGTGGGTGCCATGTCAGGGATCTGCTTGAAGCCACGGGGGGATGGGGTGGGGTGGGGGGTGTCATGTCAGGGGGTCTGCTTGAAGCCACGGGTGGGGGGGGGGGTGGGGGTGGGGGGGGGGTGTCAGGGGTCTGCTTGAAGCCACGGGTGGGGATGGGGTGGGGTGGGGGGGATTCCTGTGGGTGTCATGTCAGAGATCTACTTGAAGCCATGTCTGAACAGGTGGGGGTCATGTCAGGGGGTCTGCTTTTGAAGCCACGGGTGGGTGGGATGGGTGGGGGTGTCATGTCAGGGGTCTGCTTGAAGCCACGGGTGGGGTGGGGTTGGGGTGGGGGGTGTCATGTCAGGGGGTCTGCTTTTGAAGCCACGGGGGGGGGGGTCATGTCAGGGGGTCTGCTTGAAGCTACGGGGGGGGGGGGGTGTCATGTCAGGGGGTCTGCTTGAAGCCACGGGGGGGGGGGTGTCATGACGGATCTGCTTGAAGCCACGGGGGGGTGGGGTGGGGGGGGGAGGGATTCCTGTGGGTGTCATGTCAGGGATCTGCTTGAAGCCACGGGGTGGGGGGGGTGGGGGGGGCGATTCCTGTTAACTCTGATGTGATCTTTGTTTTGATGTCATTGTCATTGTTATTGTTGTTGTCATTGATATAAATGCTATTGCTGCTTTGATGTGATCTTTGTTTTGACATTATTGTGATTATCATTGTTGTTGTTGTTGTTATCATTATTAGAAATACTATTGCTGATATTATTATTGTTATTTTCATCATAATTGTTATTACTATTATCATTGTCATATTGGGAAAACTGAAAAAAATGAATCTTATCTCGCGGGTATGATGTGTAGCATGTACATATCTTCAATGGGTTAGAGAATGTATATATATATATATATATATATATATATATATATATATATATATATATATATATATATATATATATATATATATATATATATATTTTTTTTTTTTTTTTTTTTTTTTTTTTTTTTTTTTTTTTTTTTTTTTTTTTTTTTTTTTGTTACTAGATTTCCTACTTCTGATATCCCGCCACAGTATTCATCAGCATTCATATGCTTGAGAACAGGCCTCTGACATACTAAAAATCCCCACTAAAAGAGCTGTCAACCCCTCTCCACACCCCTACTTTACTGTCTCTCGCCCTCGGTGTTTGTCCCCTCCCCTCCCCCCTTCCCCCTTATGGCACATCCTCCCCCTTTTCTTTGAAGCATCCCGGATCCTTCTCTGGTTCATGGCCTTTGATGCAAGGTGTCCCGACATCTTTTCCCTAAAGTAACTACTGTAACTTTATTCCTTCTGTGAGCGCGCCACTTTTGCGTTCCGGGAAGGAGAAAAACATCGCACGGCTTTGAAAGAACTAGGACTATGTTTTCATGCAAATTTCAAGGAATATGCTTTCATGGAAATTCTCGTTTTGTCACTGCAAACGAAGGTGTAGTTTGACACGGTGGCGTCCGTGAGGGAAAGTGGTATTTCTTAGGCACAGGCATCTTCGTCGGTCGTTTTAGTACTATGTATTATGGCTGTTTTATTCGATTACTTGACTTGACCCGCTTACAATGCAAGTTTTGAATCCTTCTTGCAAAAGTACCCAGAGTATGCTTTTCGAAATTCATTTACGGAGCTTAGGAGGCAGTAACTAATGTTCTATGTCTTTACAGTCCAACTCCAGCCTGTTGTCACCCAGCCTGTCGACCTTCCCGAGCCTGCAGTCGCTCCCAAACCTGCCCACCCTGCCTGTGGCCGTCACGTCAGCCGCCTCGACCATCGACAACCTCTACAGCCCCCTC
>NC_091557.1:991494-998994 GCF_042767895.1 Penaeus vannamei | reverse complement strand
AACTAGCAAGAATAAAATCCACACAAATTCCCGTAAACTTATAGGCCTACATTATACTAGAATGCATGGAACCGATAAATAAGTGAACTTTATACAAATCTCTGACATAATTATTACAAATGCTATAGAAAAATTACCTTGCTAATATATAAACTGGCAATGATGAAAAATATATAAATAAAAAGCTGTTTGGACTGTCGCTTTGTTTTGCGTTAGCAATAATATATTAATATAACAGTGTTTGCATTGGTTTGTATCTATACAGTAAATATATATCCAACATGATGGATGTAATCAAATAAATATATATTTTATTCTATATGTGCTTAAATATCGTTTTAGCTCTGACGATTATTTAAACAATCTCGCTGTGTCTAGTTCTGTTTACATGTTACGTGATTGGCCGAAGGAACCTAAAAGATTATGTACAGCGCTCGCTGATTGGTAGAATTGCTTTACTAGAGCCCTCTGTTGGCTACCATTAGAATGAGTCGATTTACGATTGTAACTCAGCACATCCAAATTACCATTTCTTCGTGAATACCACTTTGCCATGACTGGTAAACGCAATGGTAAATGACCGCTGGTAAATGCATTACGATCGTATGTTAGTGAATCCGGCCCCAGGTTTGCAGGACACATAATGAGAGGATCTAGTGGAAGGCTGGCTAGTCTAGTTATTGAAGGCACCATCGAAGGAACTAAGGGCAGAGGAAGACCTAGAAGAACTTGAGGAAAGGACATAACAACATGGACTAAGAGGGAAAATGTCGAGAGTGCCAAGAGAAAAGCGGAGAATAGAAGTTTGTGGCGCAGTCTTGTTGTCAACCTTCGGATCGAAGAAGACACTGGATGATGATATCTATCAGGCAAATAAACAGATATGCATTTGTTTCTGTATGTATTCATGTCCGTATATATGAATATTAACTGGGTCGTGCCTCGCGCAAATCTAAGAAACTGGCCATTGATGTGATGTAAAAGGTACGGCGATCCAAAAATCATCAAATCAACGAGTACCTATGAATAAAAAAGTTTCCCCTTTGAAATAACTCCGTTTTCTTTTAAATTTACCGAGCACTTGTTTATAACTTAAGACGATATATAAGATACAGTTATCAAAATTCTACAAATCACCTAGAACCCCTTAAATAAATGCTTCCCCTTACAAAATGCTTCCGTTTTCTATTAATATTCCAAACTCTTTTTGTAGTAAACTCACGATATATAACATACAGTAATCAAAATTCTTAAATTCAACTAATACCCCTGAATAAAAGAAAAATTTTCCTATGAAATATCTCGCTTTTCTTTTAATATTCCGAACTCTTGTTTCTTAAGACATGATATTTAAAGAATTTCCTATGAAATATCTCGGTCTTCTTTTAACATTCCGAACTCTTGCTTCATAAGACATGATCTGTAGCATTCTGTAACCAAAATTCTTCAAGTAAACTAGTACCTCTGAAAGAATAAAGTCCCCCCCACTAAAAATATCCGTTTTCTTTTAATATCCCGAACGCTTATTCTTAGTAAGTAAAGCGACCGCAACAAACTAACGTGGGTTTCGACAGCGTGTGTGAGGAAGAGCAGAGAATTGCACAAATTTTGGTTAATTTTTCATTATTTTGTAACAGGTCAGTACTAGAAGGAAAGGTATAGTAATTTGTAGATTGGCGATTAATATTAAGGGTCATTTTTGATAAAAGACCCGGGCAGACACAGACGAAAACACGAAAACTCAAGGGAATTGCATATGATCATGTGTTCTGTATAATACTATACGTAGATGATCACTTTAACACTAATTAGCAATGTTCATATCATTAATTCTTTTACATGGGAGGGTTTAAAGAGCATTTAGGAAATTTCGTGGGGATGGGGGACGAGGTAGAATTCAGAGAGAGGGTGCAGACCGTAATGAAACTACCGGTATGTGTGCACCCGCTTTACTCCTAAGCTGGGCAATTAGGCTGTGTTGGTATAGTACCGGTATAATTGATTAATACCTAATCAATTAAAAGAAAGACAGCTAAGGTGGGTGTACCATTATACCCTAACGCTGGTGTACTGATACTGGACCTGTATGGACCTAAATGAACTTGCTTTTACCAATGTATATTCTCTTATTTTGACTAGAGCATTGATACACAACTAAAATGTGACATTTACCCTCTTGAAATAGACCATACCATTGCTAGTACCCTGCTTCTAGAATAGTAATGATGATATCAAAGTTTGGAATGTGCTAACACTAGCTGCAGCATTATGACCCAAATTAATATTTTGTCATTACTATTTAGTTGCAAAATAGGACAAAATAGTTTAAAAGGATTATTCTGTCATACCAAGTACTTAATTATATCTGCTGTAACAACAAGGTTGGGCCTGTGAGGATAATTGTTTGCCGCAGATATATTACAGTAACTCTAAGGTATTCTTTTGAGCTTTGATTTTATTTTCTGAATGTTTACAAGCATACACATGTGATTACAGGGTTTAGGTCAAGTTTCATTCAGCTGCTACTTCTACGGCAAAGTTCAACCACAGTGATTAACCCCAACAATCTGGATGATATGGCCATCACATGAAAAAAAATTAGGATTGACTCACCTTGAGTGCACAAAGCTCCTGGAGGGGGAATAGGTTAAATACGCATTTAGGGAGAAGCTTTTGCATTATTTCCATTGATAGATGAATGTGGAATGTACTGTCCATGAGCCATGCCTGGAAGAGTTCCAGGGAAGCTGCTATTCCATCCTGAAGATCCTCTTCCTGGCCAGTGTGACTGGTGGTGTAGGGTATATTACAGAAAATTGAATATTAAAAAAAAGTTTAAAATAGCAAAATATTTCTTATTGTTATTATTATTGCACTGAGTTAAGGACTATCTAGAAAGATGATATGATGTCTGTGTGAGGAAACTGGTCTATCACCATCTGGATAAAGAAAATCAACTGACAAAGATTAACATAGAAGAATGGCAAAAAACTAAAAACGCTTATACCAAAAAAGAGAAAATAACATTGCAATGGGGAGGCTTGAAGTCTTGTAACTTTGCACAATTATTTACGTGTACCTGACCTACATGCCAGACACCCGGAAGAGTGGGTGCTCAAGGAAATCTGATGCCCATATTTTTGTCCATGTGATGGCAGTGAAGCATCCAGATCCAGTGGGTTAAGGATTATGGAGCACTATGTTAGTGCATATCATATAGCAAAGAAGTCAAATATGTGTGTGTGTGTGTGTGTGTGTGTGTGTGTGTGTGTGTGTGTGTGTGTGTGTGTGTGTGTGTGTGTGTGTGTGTGTGTGTGTGTGTGTGTGTATGTGTGTATGTGTGTATGTGTGTGTGTGTGTGTGTGTGTGTGTGTGTGTGTGTGTGTGTGTGTGTGTGTGTGTGTGTGTGTGTGTGTGTGTGTGTGTGTACAATACCCCTTTCCAAAGAAAATTTCCAACAAGAGATAAATTGCACCAGTTCAAAAAGTACATCATTCCTGGGGAAGCATGTGAATAGGATAACAGGACACACCACCTTGTTCTCAACACTGTTGTTCATATTTACAGATGATTTTTCTAGATGTTAAAGTGATTATTCTATTTCTTTTGATTGTCTTTAGCTGCCAAATATTTGAGTTTTCATGATATAGTTGAAAAAAGTTTGGAAAACAATATGAAAACAATGGTTTGAATTTGGCACAGTATATCCTGGGCATTATGCAGCTTTTATAATTGGTATTATAAACCACTTGTTATTACAGAACATTCCTGTCAGTCATACTTCTGCAGCATACATGTTACAATTTACTTTGATGTTCTTGAAAAGCTCAGAAAATAAAATGATGGTTTTGATATTTGCAGAGTGAAAGCCCTCCAAAAATCAGACGGAGATTTATTAGGCACAAGTTGGGGAAATGTGGCTAAAATGTTTACCTTTTAGTACGGGCCAACAAGTCTCCAATGGCAGTACAAAATTTGTTAACCTCCCTGTCTTGCTGAATTATACATAATCAAGTTTTGTAAGCCTTTGCTGGAATGCAAAGGCTTGTGAATGTCGGTGTTTTGGTGATTTTTCGAAGTTAGCAAGGTGGCCTTTGGTTAATGTACTGTAGTTTAATTTAGCATTATTATAAGCTTTACTGTTCAATGTTTACTTGTGCATTCATTGGTATTTCAGAGGAAAAACAATATAACTGATAGATCAAACGAAGTTAGAGCTATTTCCATATATTTCATTTCTCTTGCAAATGAGTTGTAGATGAATTTTTAAAAACAATTAGTGAAGATATATTTTTTTTTTTTGCGAGCGGTTTGTTTGTGCACATTGTCTAATTCATTTCATATATGGATTTATATTACACAGTGAACCTCTAGCACCTGCCTCAGAGTCCAACTCAGGTGCCAACAGTATTAACGAACCCTATGGGTATGTTAAGTTTAAGTTAGGTGAGATTAGAGTTGACTGTTTTAATTGAATTTGTTACAGTAGATATCACAAACCATCCTTCAGTAGCAGAATTACAGGTATCATCAGCATGCATACTCTATAGAAATAACCTGTGAGCTGCAATGGAAGTTCCAAACTCTTTAAGTCCTATTAGATAAAGGAAAGCAGTTTGAATATGAATTACTAGAGAGGTCTACAAGCTCTTTTGACCCAGAATATATTGCAGGGATGTTTGTTGGGCTTTGCTAGAGTGACAGAGAGCTGAAGGTGACTTATACATTGCATAAGGTAAACAATACATGGAATTGATAGATGGATGTATTCACCATTTCACTCTTATAATTGAGTTTTGTAAATTGAAAATAGAAAAATAGCTACCCATTGGGATGCAGTTAACACTAAAACCACTTTTTTTTAGTTTATTTCTTTTATAATCATTTGTGTAAAGATACACCATCAAAACTTGCTACTGCTTCCATGCCCAGTCTAATGTCACAGCAGTAATCTCAGTGATATTTCTATCCTGAGCGTATGTGCATGTAAGTCAGTTTCCAGGTAAACTTCTTGCTCTTCCAAAATGTTAGGGCCCAAATCATCACTATACTGGGGTAGTGTTGAATATAGTTACTTGAATGGATAACATATACACATCATATTAATCTGTTGAAAGCAGTTTTATTGGTATTGGAGACACAGACCTCTTGTTGGGAAATGTTATTTCATAATAATCATGTTGTAGCTTGTGCAGTGTGTTCTTAACTCTAAATTGTGATATGAACAGAGGCAGAGGTTGGTTCTGCCATTGGATAATTATTAACTGTAGCTAAGGACTTTCAATGGCTGTCACCATCTCTAAGCTCTAAAAACAGTCTTTCCTGTCACAATAGCGAGTTTAAAAGTATGGCCGTCTTACTTTTTGTAGTTTCCATTCAATACAGTACCTGGTTGCATAGTACTTTGTGATAGCCCTATTAAACACACAGGACAATATTTGGCAGTGTACTTTATCTTTGCTAATAAAAGCCTGTTCTGTGCACATTATATGGCCATCCATTATTTGATGTGGGGTTACATTCCCAAATCTACAGTTTTTTTTAAATCTGCATATTTATACAACTTACTGTGTGAATTAGGTAAAACCTATCCAGGGTTTTCCTGTTTATTAACAAAAAAATCCATAAACACTGAAAATAAGTATGTGTTTTGTAGGTGATTATGTAGATTGATTCTATCAGAGAAATATTAATGTATATATTTCTACTTTTTCAGGTACAAATAACAGTAAAATAATGGAATACAATGGCCAAGCAGATAGTGACATTTGCTCACAAGAAGAATTACCCAGATTGTTTCAGTCCACATATGGTTCAGTGACAAGTACAACAGTAGCCAAGAAGGACACCTACTGTCTTCACTTGGCCCATGACACTACCTGGGACAGTGTGGCTGTGGCCATGTCGGACAGATCTGTAGCAGTCTTGAATGGAAGCACTCTACAAAACTTATTTACCTTTACTCCACACGAGAAAAGTATTACGGGGTTAAAGTTCAGCTTGAATAACAACAACCTCATATGGACTAGTAGTAATGATGGTCTTGTGAAACTGTGGGATGCTCGTTCTAATAGAATGGAAAAGGAGTTTGTTGGTAGGTCTGAGGACTCGGCTGTAACAAAACCTATAAATTCATTTGATGTTTCAGGTAATGAAAAGATATTATGTGCAGGAACGGAACTGGTACAAAACGGGGCATACCTGTTGTTCTGGGATATACGGGGCGGTGATATTCTGGGTGGATACTGGGAAAGTCATACAGATGATATCACCCAGGTGAAGTTTCATCCATCACAACCGGATACAATGGCAACCGCTTCAACTGATGGTCTTATTAATGTGTATGATGTCTCTCAGAACTCTGAGGATGATGCCCTTACATACTGCATGAACGCCTCTGTGACTATAGATAAACTTGCATGGATGTCCCAGAATAGCCGCTGTGAGAGACTGTCTGGCATAACAGACATACACTCCTTGCAGTACTGGGACATTAAAGAGGCTTCTCCACTCCACAAATTTTCTCGAGAAGAGATGACAGCTGCTATGAAGAGGAAGCTGCATGAGGAATGTTACTTGGTAAGCGTTGACATGCCATGTATAGGAGAAGATCCTGTCATACTTGCAGGCTCTGGCCTAGAAAATGAAGCTTCAGGCTGCCTTCGGTTGTTGAAGCTGGACCTTCAGTCAGGGAGACTACAGCCTTACGGAATGCTCGTAAGCAAGCAGAAGCAACTCATGACAAGGGCCGCTTTGTATAACAAGGGCACCGATTCTTACATTACTGCCGGGGAGTGTGGCGTGGTTAGAGTGTGGAAGAGAGACGAGAAGGATGTTGTTAGAAAAGAAACAAAGGCGAAACATCAGAAACACAAAGCTAAACCCTACTGATAAGGTCGAGTTATCCTAAGTTTGCCATTTTTCTTTCTTTCTTTTACATTCCAGTGTTCTGGAAGGAGGATTTGCCTTTTCTTTGTACAGTATTATTGATATTTTTGATTGATTTTGTATTTTTGTTATTATAATGCTTTGAGTATTATTATTGTTGTTGTTATTGTCATTATTATTATTATTATTATTATTATTAATGTTTTTTTTTTTCTTATAATATTGTTACTACAATTATTATTTTGGTACTGTTTCTTGATATCATATTAATGAACATATATGACTTGTATGGTAATCAACAATCATTACATAGCAGATTTTTAGGTGATTGTTGCAAATATTCTTGTGCTTGTATTTTTATATAATTAAATTAAAACCAGCATCTTGTGTTTTAATTATTGTTGCCTTATTCTGTTTATGTACTGGAGGAAGTTAGTAATTAATAAAGCTGATTTAACAAATTGTCAGATGAAGTAAATTTATTGTGGTTATTGTTAAGTTATGAGTTTAACGAATCAATTTAAATAAATAATTTGATATTCTTTTTACACAAACTTGATAAGTAATTTGATTGTTGAATTATCCTCCATGTTTAATAACACTGTTATCAAT
>NC_091557.1:968994-971494 GCF_042767895.1 Penaeus vannamei | reverse complement strand
AAACTAAATCCGACAATATTGGAAAATAAGAAAAAGACAAAAATCTGGAGAAATGCAGAAATGAGCTGTGTCACACTCCAGGCCACAGGGGTCACACTCAGGGTCGATGCTCCTTGACCTCTGGTATTTGGCGGCAGTCTTTACCCCGGGGGCGCTGAGTCGTGTTGCGTGGGACCCCCTCCCCCTCGTCCTCCCCCTTCCCCTCCCCCCTTCTCCAATTATCTGTTTTGTCTTCCATATTTTAATTCATGTATGCGTCTGTTCATGTGATTGTATCGCTCTCTCTCTCTCTATCTCTCTATCTCTCTCTCTCTCTCTGTATACACACAAAGACACGCACACACACACACATATATATACATATGCATATATATATATATATATATATATATATATATATATATATATATATATATATATATATATATATATATATATATATATGTTCACATTATGTGCGTGCATGTACAGTATGTGTGTTGATATAAAAATATCTATCTATCCATCTACCTATCTATCTATCTATCTATCTATCTATATATATATATGTGTGTGTGTGTGTGTGTGTGTGTGTGTGTGTGTGTGTGTGTGTGTGTGTGTGTGTGTGTGTGTGTGTGTGTGTGTGTGTGTGTGTGTGTGTGTGTGTGGAATTCTATTTCACATGCTAGGAGACAGATCCTGTTCATTCAGCATTTTCACTTTCCCTCCTTCGCCTCCTTCTTCGTCGCTTCCTCCTTCGCCTCCTCCTTCGCCTCTTCCTTCGTCTCCTCCGCCTCCTCCTCCTTCGTCGCTTCCTCCTTCGCCTCCTCCTTCGTCGCTTCCTCCTTCGTCTCCTCCGCCTCCTCCTCCGCCTCCTCCTCCTTCGTCGCCTCCTCCTTCGTCGCTTCCTCCTTCGTCGCTTTCTCCTTTGCCTCCTCCTTCGTCGCCTCCTCCTTCGTCTCCTCCGCCTCCTCCTCCTTCGTCGCTTCCTCCTTCGTCGCTTCCTCCTTCGCCTCCTCCTTCGTCGCCTCCTCCTTCGTCGCCTCCTCCTGCGGCTCCTCCTTCGCCTCCTGCTTCGTCGCTTCCTCCTTCGTCTCCTCCGCCTCCTCCTCCTTCGTCGCCTCCTCCGCCTCCTCCTCCTTCGTCGCCTCCTTCGTCGCCTTCTCCTTCCCCTCCTCCTTCGTGGCTTCCTCCTTCGTCGCCTCCTCCTTCGTCGCTTCCTCCTTCGCCTCCTCCTTCGTCTCCTCCGCCTCCTCCTCCTTTGTCGCCTCCTCCTTCGCCTCCTCCTTCGCCTCCTCCTTCGTCGCCTCCTCCTTCGTCGCTTCCTCCTTCGCCTCCTCCCCCTTCGTCGCTTCCTCCTCCGCCTCCTCCTTCGTCGCTTCCTCCTTCGCCTCCTCCTTCGTCGCCTCCTCCTTCGTCTCCTCCTTCGTCGCTTCCTCCTTCGCCTCCTCCTTCGTCTCCTCCGCCTCCTCCTCCTTCGTCGCCTCCTCCTTCGTCGCTTTCTCCTTTGCCTCCTCCTTCGCCTCCTCCTCCGCCTCCTCCTCCTTCGTCGCCTCCTCCTTCGTCTCCACAAGCGTATACAAAACAGTCCCCTTGAACAGCAAGTCTTCGCCAAACGTTGACGCCACTCACTTCCGTAAATGTTCATCGGCGTCACATCACGGCACATCAGATCACCGTCACATCCTCGTTACGAAACTGCTCTCTTATTCCTGATAGCGTGTTGTCTTAGAATGATAATGGCTGTTTGCAAACTTCACATACCTTGATGACGTCATTGAGGCCAGGAACCAATCGGGATGCCAGAACACTCCCTTTCCAGTAAACGTCATCAACAAAAACGAGCGATGATGTCATAGGTATATACGCCAGTCATATTATTCCCTGCTTTCCTGTCTCCTGGCGACGTCACAGATCTCATGACGTCACTTACGCCTGTGACTCCTATTGGTCAAGAAAACTATATTTTCTCAGGCATCCCATGGCGTTCGAATATCAGAAATGATTCCCTATCTATTAATAATTTCTCCTTCACAGTTCCACACACGTACCGACAAAGAACTCTAGAGAAACAAGGAAAAACAAACAAACATTAAATCGTATTATTACAGATCTCTCTTGCTTTTGCCTCTTTGAAAAAAAAAAAGGGAAATTGGCAACTGCATCAGATCTGCAAGGCAAGTACGTGAATGAATTCATATAAATGAGCAGAGAACCCGGAGCGGCCAGTGTAAAGCAGACACCAGCGAGGACACGTGTTATCGCCGCCTCTCTTCAGCGACCCCAAGGTAAGGCTTTCCGAAAGACGACGTCGGTTTCCCAGCACCGTGACATCAGCCTCTGAATGGGCATCGGGAGCCTTATCTCTATATACTCGTGCAGACGGAAGGTGCAGTTGGAAAGCTGCTGTTTTTTTTTTGTACGAATTCTTTGGGATAATATATATATATATATATATATATATATATATATATATATATATATATATATATATATATATATATATATATATATATATATA
>NC_091557.1:951494-958994 GCF_042767895.1 Penaeus vannamei | reverse complement strand
GAGGAGGAGGAGGAGGAGGAAAGGGAGGAAGAAGAAGAAGAAGAGGTGGAGGAGAAGGAGGAGGAGGAGGAAGAAGAAAGGGAAGAGGAAGAAGGAGAAGGGTAATGATTATATTAATGATTTATTATTATAGATGACTAAAATGCACACAGATGATGAAAATATAATGACATATCACAATAATTACAGAAAAAGTAATGATAACAATTATGATAGTAATAAGAATTATGGTCATAGTGATACTAATGATGTAAATAATGATAGTGATAATGATAATGAATAATGATAGTGATAATAATGATGAGTAATATTTTAGTAAAATTATTATAGTAAAATAATAATGATGATGGTAATGATGATAGTAATAGTAATAATAGTAATAATTTTGATAATAATGATAATAATGGTAATGATAATAATGATAATAATAATAATAATAGAAATATTGATAATAATAATGTTAATAAAAATAATAATGGTAATAATGATTATAATAAAAATAATGATAATAATAATAGTAATGACAATAATAAAAATAATGATAATAAAAATAGTAATGACAATAATAATAATAATAATAATAATAATAATAATGATAGTGAAAGTAATAATAATAATGAAAATGATAATGATGACAAAAAATGACAATGATAATGATGATAATGGCAGTAATAATGATAATAATAATGATTAAATTATAATGATGATGAAAATAATGATGATAATAACAATATGAATTATAAATTATTAATGATGTCGTAATGATACATATTTCTCACTGAGTGACAAGGAAATATCATTCAGTCAAAAGATTCGTTACTTTTTCATCCAAATGATTGTTACTTTTACAGTCTGTTCAAATTTTAGCAAAAAGTATGTGGACTGCCGTATATTTTTACAGTCCACTTGAGATATTGGACTAGATACACTTCCATTGGTAAATAGATGGTATTATTGTGTTATATACATTATCATGGAAAAAAGGATATTGTGAAGTTATTGCAAACGATAGTCAAAACCTCCATTACACTGAGAATACCTGGCTTTATTGATATTTATTAATGTTAACTACTGATATCTAACATTATACTTGTAGCTTGAATTTTGCAAGTTTTAGCAGGTAAATTTCATGAGATTATTTTGAAAATTTTACTAGTGAATTGGAATTACATAGAAATGTATTATTTAACATGTGAATTCTAAGATTTTGATTTAGACTTGTAGAGAGAGATCTTAAATGTGAAAATGCTTGTGATATGTAGAGATAAGATTTCTTTTTGGTTACATACAGCAACAATGGTTTATAGTTATTATTAGAAGTAATATTCAGTACTGGGTACTTAATACTAATAGTAGCATGGGTGTTTAGAAATATTTAACATCAATAACACAGTAATGGTATATGCAAGAAAAGGTTTGTCATTAACTTTAATGAAAGGAAAACAATTACTATATAGTATCTATTTGTATAATACAAGTACTGTATCTTAGTACCTTAATGCTTATGGTCCTTTACTACTTTTCACTGAAAGGAAGCACAATACTCATTGTCTGTATATTTCCTACAGGACCATGGAAAAACATACCATTTTTCAAGAGAGTAAAGAGACATAGTAGAAGCAATTGACAATCCCATCGGCTTCTAAGACAGCATTTTCCGGTAAGTTTACCTTTATTTCTTAGTACTGAGGTTTACGATTGCACTCTATTATCCTGTGTTAATGAGCAAAAGTAGTAAATAATATCAGTTTTCGGTTCATGTGAATTATATAATTTATGCATGATTTGCCTTAAGGTAGGTGTCAACTGGCTCTTTGGTAACAAGCCAATAATTTACAATCACTTGTCATTTAAAGAAAAAAAGTATATATACATATCTGTAACTTGCTTAAGGATAGTCAGAATTAATTGATTGTGATTTTAGAGTTTAGATAATGTATCTTTCAATCAGTGGTTGCACTAAGAGCAAAATCTTTTAAACCTTGCAACTCTGTGATAAGATGGCAGTTTTACCAAGTGAAAGAAATAAGTTCATAGCCTTTCGATTGTTTGTATGATCTAAGTATTTTATAAGATATTTCACTTGATTTGTCAGTCACTATGATTGTTGCAAATATTCATGATTATTCTAAGATTATTTTTATTCCACAGGTTTCCTAAACCCCCACTAATTGAAATATCAAAGTCACCACTGCTTTAAATAATTTCATAACATTGACAAAATATGATATAATATGATTACAGATAATAATAGAAGTCTTTAAATATGACAGGTGATTAGACATTTATCAGCTTATATTAGTCTCATAAGAGTCATGATATGGATATTTTTACATTCTAAACAAAATTTGCAGATGTTACCAGCGTACAACGAAGTACCCTTGATGGTCGTCATATTGTTGCCAATTGCATTGTATTTTGAGCCTGCCAGAACACATTACACATTAACTTATGTTTCGAGGTAAGTGGTAAAGTCTGGATTAACATCCAGATGGAAGCAAGCTTATTTTTCACACATGTGTTGTCACTAACCTGTAATGAAAATATTATTCTTGATATTCTACCCATATTAGAAAATATCTGAAATAATTTAATGAAGTTTTATTTGATTATTTTAGCTGAAAGTCTCTTGGATTTTTTCATTTATGGAATTAATGATAGAGGATATTGTTATCCTGCCCTCAGTCTTGGTTTTAAAAACACGTTAACTGAGAAAAAGATGAGATATAAATCATGGTACATAATCTTAGATCAGACACCAACAATTTGTGGATAAAGGTTTCTTTATCATCTAGACTGATCCCCTAATTCATCTGCAATTGATAAAATGTAAGGTATTTCAGTACAGAATTTTTTCATTTTTTTAGTTCTGTATTTATGGCATAAGCTAATTTCAAAACAGAAGTATGGTAATTACAGAGCTAAGGTTAACACACAAAGGTAAGCAAAAATGTTTATTCATATTACATCGGACACCAAATGTTTAATGAAACAAGAAAATAAAGTAAAAAAGCCATAGATTTATACAGATTTCATGAAAAAATTATATGACAATTTCTAGTATGACTTAATGTAAAGAAAATAAGATATCAGATAAAAATTCACTTTGAGTTAGCATTATTATTTTTTTTTTGCAGTGCACTTTGACTTAGTATTCATAAGAAGCTATTGCGGCTGGAGAGAAAAACAGAAAATGTATCAGAATTTAAAAAATGACCAGCATCTGTCTACATCAGAGGTTCTCAACCGATGTCATGATGACCTGTATGTCACATAATAAGTTACAGATGTGTATATTTTACCCCTGAAATGACATTTTGTTGTCTGAAACATTGGCAAAATGTATAGAATTACCTAACCTAAAATTTTCCTTTAGATAGAGCTGTTTAAGTTTTCTTAGAGAAGTGTTTACATTTTCAAGGGAATATGATAGCTGTAAATATGCATAATGCATTCATATATTAGCAGAACAAAGACATGGTGTGTTACAGATGTGTAGGATGTATTTTTAGTGTGTCACCACTCTGCAGGGGTTGAGAACCACTGATCTGCATTGAATACTTTGTATATACCTAGCTTCAGAGTAAATCTCATGATACTCTTGCTAAAGTATGTCTGAAGTTTTAAAACCTAGATGAATTTTTACACTGAATACTAAAAAGAGGTTTTCTGCCACATACATTTATATATTCTTTTACATGTCTTCTAGATAAGAATACAGAGAATACATCTTGGAAGAGAGTGTGTACTATGGAAATCAATTATCAGTGCCTTGTACAGTCTTCGTCATTAAATGCAGTAATTTTGTAGAACTCAGACAGTGACTGCTTCATTTTTAAGAAATATTTTTCACAGCTATCAGAATGAAGACTTCATATCATAGATACATTGCCGTATGAGATGTTCAAGGAATATTTGGTGAATTGTTAGATTTCTTTTCTGACAGTGTCTCCAGCCACAATCTATATGGATTTCTTAGTTCTTTGCATTGGTTTTGTTTGGCATGATGTGTTTTTGAAAATTTCTGAATTGTTATTTTCAGAAAAAAAGATAGTTAAATATTGGGTAGACTAGGAAGTTATTTAAAGTTAAATGTTGATTTATACAGCTTTCATAAAGTAAGATTAGCTTGATGCTGATTTTTTTTTTCAGTTTTCTATGTAAAAAGTGTAATAGGAGGATCTTTAACACTGGGGTACAGAGGGAGTACTAGCTCTCCCGGTAGCCCTAGCTCTCCTAGTGGGTATTTTTACCATTTCATGGACATTTTGCAAGTACTTGGGTGCATACTGGAGTAGAAGAACTGGACTTTCATTATTTCAATGAGGGAAAAATATATGTATATAAACATTAAAAGATCACTGGAAATTATGTGCAAATATGATTTCAGTCACTATTTTATAATCAGTTTTAGCACAACAATTGCTACATTACTGACTACAGTAAGTGAGTGAGTGAGTGGGATAAATATATAGATAGATAAATTTATAAGTAGATAGAAGGATAGAGATATAGGTAGATAGTTAGATTGATAAATTTATGTGTATAGATAGATAGACAAGCAGTTGGGTAGATAGATAGAAAGATATATAGATACAAATGAATAAGTACGGGTATAGGAACATGTATTTTTAATTTATTTGTTTACTGATTTCTTATTTGTTTTTATAATTCAGTAGTCAATTTATTTATCCACTGCTCTTTCTAGAAACAAGAAAATGAAAGAGGTTATGTTGAAGAAGGAGAAAACAAATAATGTACTAAATATGTTATTTCATTGAATAACCTGTAAAAGACTGTGTGACTGAAGTGGTAAAACACCTTTGCAATGAAACAATGTTGTTGGCTCCTCATGTATGTCTGTATAGTTTAGTATTTATGAATATTTGTATGTATGTAAATCTTGGAAGACTACACCCAGAGACAACTTGTGAAGGAAAAGTAGGAATTTCTCTCAAGTGGATATATTAATTATTCTCTTAATAAGAGCATGGGTTAATATTGAGAATTTTAGGAAAAAAGGAAATATATTACTTTAAGCCCATATCCATTGGGTAATATTAAGATTGTTTAAAACCAATGAGCTAAAGCCTTAGCTTGGGGTGCAGGGGTATGTCATGTTTCTCGTAAGTGTTCTCATTAGCAAAATAGAAGTGCGGTAAGAATTTGAGTATTTACTTACTATATATCTGATACCAAATTAATATCACGATCGTTTTTCATTACTAGATCTAAATTAAGTTGGATGTGAAGAAATTACCAAAGGTGCTATTTAATAATCATTGATATTTATCTGCTTACTTGTTATATTAATTTCCAGTAATATTGCATTCTCAATATAGGCTGTGCAGAGTGCCTTGTTGACTTTTAACTTCTTCATGATTTGAATGATATATATAATGAAATGTAGAAGGTAGTGTCAATGAAAATGTTTCTCAAATGTTTTTTGTTTATAAAATCAAGAAGGAGTTCTTTATGTTAATATTATCTTTTAGCTAACCTTAAATTCCTCGCAGGTGGATGATGATGAAATCATGCTTTAGTACAAATAATCTGAGTGTTTTTTTTTTTGTTCATGGATTTAAAAGAAAGGATCCATTGAATAACAAGCATGATTACTATTTTGATTTCAGAATCCAAGAATGACAGATTACATGTTGTGACAGCATTTAAGATTTTATATTCTAAACTGATACATGTGTTTTTTTCATACTAAAACAACGTTCTTTGATTCCACAATGTTCATTTCATTTAAAGTTTTCAGCTTCTGAGAATGCTTGTTTCTTTAAAATATTCTGTATATATTCTCATGTCTAGATATTCTTTACTTCCAGTATGGAAGAGGGTACACCTGAGGAATTAGTATAATCTTGATTTTTTGTAACTCCATAATTTAGCCTTTAAGTTATTTGCTTACATTCTTTCTTGGAGGAAATAATTTGTTTATTGAGCAGTTAATGACTTCTTCAGTGTTGTATCAAAGATAGTGAGTTGCTTTGCTAATTGTCAATTATATATAGTCAGTATTTTTAGAGGTCACAAGGCATTAAAGTTAGCTATTCTCTTGATTACCAATGTTATGTAGATAATATCAGAGGGTTATTATCTGTATCATACATATTTTGTTATGTGGAGGATAGAAAATTTCCCCTATGGTACTTATAATCACATCAGAATCTTTGTGATATAAGGATTTTTAATCATGTGCACTTGGGTAATCCTAGAAGCACACTGTAAATGATTTTATTATTTGATCAGGGCAGAATTTACCTTCTTGTGGGCTTAAAGCCAAACTCATCAGAAGGCCCATTAATTGGCCTCTGTATTGGTAGGCCATAATACTCTGAGCTTATACTTATAGGACCGGAGACCTTATGGTTGTGAAGATATATAATAAAAGACTTGGTGTACACACTAAATGACAGATTAGTTCAGTGGCATACAGAGGTTATATGTAATCCGGCCTGAATTTGATACTCTTTATATAGTGACTGATTTTTTTAATGTAAGAAAATGGTCCAACACATAACCAGCAATTTATTTACTATAAAGAATCATCTATGTTTTACAGAAATTAACATGTAAGAAATTCAAAAGCAAAGTTGTGTTTCAAAGTTCTAGGGTATTTTACTCCTAAATTCTTCTTCAATGTTGTGTTTCTAATCTGCTTAATTAGAGTTTACAAATGAAATTTTCATGAAGACCAGGTAGTTTTGTAGAATAAGTTACATATCAACAAAATGTGAGACAGATAGAAGTAATGAAAAAGATGTTTTAAGATCAGGATAGATAAAGTTAATCATAACAAGTAAGTCATATTGAATATTGTATTATTTGCTTTCAGTGGATCATCTAAAGCCATGGAGGATGGGGTATAACAAATAAGCCTTTTTGTATATATATATATATATATATATATATATATATATATATATATATATATATATATATATATATATATATATATATATATGATTTATTTATTCACACACATAGTGTTAAGTTTGTTTAGATTAGATTAGGGTAACTTAGATTGCAGGTTATGCATGGTAGGTTAACTTAGATTGAGTAGATTATACTAGATTAGGTATGTAAAGATCTGTTGCCAAGTTGTTGCAATATTAGCACTATTATTATTATTATTATTATTATAGTAAGCTATATAAAGAGCCACATTGAAAAAATCGAGATTTATACCACCAAAGGTGTCAGTACAGGTAAAGATACAGCTGAGAAAGAACAAAAGAATAGAAAGTCAGCTATTTATGTAAGAAAAACATGTTAGCTGATCTTTTAAACTTATCAAAAGTTGGAGAGGTTACAATCTCTGAAGGCTATCTATCCCAAAGTCTACAAATTGCAGTAAAAAAACATTTAGAAAACTGACTTGTAGATGATATGCTAATTTATTAATTTAAGACTTTCTATAGCTATGGCATTTCTGCTAATTTTATATTATAATAGTTGTAGCCTACATTTAGATATATTTGTATCATATCT
>NC_091557.1:941494-943994 GCF_042767895.1 Penaeus vannamei | reverse complement strand
AAATATTATAAACATGATCTTATTATAAACACACCTATACAAACATGTCTATCCTAATATAAACACAAGTATCTTAATATGAACAGCATGTTTATCTTAAACACGAACTTATTATAAATACAACTGTCTTGTTATACACTTGACTATCTTGTTATAAAGACTATCATACTGTAAACATATAAACACAAGTATCTTTTTACGAACTCAGTCTATCTTATAAGCACGAGTCATATCATAAACAATAATAATATAAACCCTATTATCTTATAAACACGACTATCTTATTGCAAACATAATTGTCCTATTATAAACACAACTATCTATGAACACGACTAATTTATTATAAACATGGCTGTCATATTATAAACACTACCTTATGAACTCGTCTATTATGAACATGATTATCATATCACAAAGATAACCATGATAATATAAGCACGACTACGCTATTGTAAACACAAGTATCTTTTAATAAACACAAGTATCTTATTCTACTTGATAGTCTTTTTAAAAGTGAAATACTCCTGGACTCGCTGTCTCAATTGGCCAGAGTCAGGATGGCAGCGTGAGGTGGGACTCGTGAAGCTCTGGTTGGATTTTATGATTTGATTCTCTCTCTCTCTCTCTCTCTCTCTCGCTCTCTCGCTCTCTCTCGCTCTCTCTCTCTCTCTCTCTCTCGCTCTCTCTCTCTCTCTCTCTCTCTCTCTCTCTCTCTCTCTCTCTCTCTCTCTCTCTCTCTCTCTCTCTCTCTCTCTCTCTCTCTCTCTCTCTCTCTCTCTCTCTCTCTCTCTCTCTCTCTCTCTCTCTGTTGTTTTCGCCCTTTCTCTCTCTCTCTCTCGGTTGTTTTCGCTCTCTCTCTCTCTCTCTCTCTCTCTCTCTCTCTCTCTCTCTCTCTCTCTCTCTCTCTCTCTCTCTCTCTCTCTCTCTCTCTCACTCTCTCACTCTCTCTCTTCTCTCTCTCTCACCACTCTTTTCACTTTCTCTCTCTCTCTCTCTCTCTCTCTTCACTTTCTCTCTCTCTCTCTCTCTCTCTCTCTCTCTCTCTCTCTCTCTCTCTCTCTCTCTCTCTCTCTCTCTCCCCTCTCTCTCTCTCTCTCTCTCTCTCTCTCTCTCTCTCTCTCTCTCTCTCTCTCGTTCTCTCTCTCTCTCTCTCTCTCTCTCTCTCTCTCTCTCTCTCTCTCTCTCTCTCTCTCTCTCTCTCTCTTCTCTTCTTTTCTCTTTCTTTCTCTCTCTCTCTTTCTCTCTTTTCTCTCTCTCTCTCCAACTCTGCCTCTCTCTGTCTCTGTCTCTGTCTCTCTCTCTCTCTCTCTCTCTGTCTCTGTCTCTCTCTGTCTCTGTCTCTGTCTCTCTCTCTCTCTCTCTCTTGTTCTCTCTGGTTCTCTCTCTCTCTCTATATATATATATATATATATATATATATATATATATATATATATATATATATATAACTGTGTGTGTGTGTGTGTTCTTACCTAGGTGTTGGTCTTTCTTCCAAAGTAGTAAGTCCCATTTTCTGTAGTCTACCTCCGTAGCACATATCCCCTAGTATAAGCACCCATCTTATGATTGCTCTTTGAACTCTTTCCACTTTGTCTATAGTTCTTTTAAAGTGTGGACTCCATACTATTATACCGTATTCTAGACCAGGTGTTATGATGGCTTTTATGATCTTTACCATATCTTTGTCCACATACACGAATGCCCTCTTCATGGTGGCAATCAGCCCTAGCATATTTTATGGACCTCTTCATTCATATGATTATTTAGGCTTAGGTCTTTTTCCCTATTTGCCGTGTCGACTTCTGCGTTTCCTAATCTGTATTGGTATAATGAACGATTTCCAGTTTCTCCGAACCTGATTACTTGGCATTTATTGGCGTTGAATTCCATTTTCCAAGTACAACTCCACATGAACAAGTTTTCGATGTCACTTTGGAGGCGTGAAATATCATTCATTATTCTGTTCATGAAGGAAGTCTTTCATCCATTCGAGGAGTTTGCCTTTTAGTCCACCTAGGTGTTCTTATTTCCATAAAAGTCTTCTATGAGACATCTTATTAAAAGACTTTTTAAAGTGTAAGTGCACACAATCCACCTTGAAACTGTCATAAAAACATTATTTGGTACACATGACCTTCTTTCCCTAAAACGAAATTGCCTTTGTGATATAATTTTGTGTATTTTAAGTACTTCAACCCATTGTTTCCTAATTATCATTTCAGCTTACCTATTACACTATGTAACACAACTGGTCTATAATTTAGAGGGTTTTGTTTGTCGCAGCTCTCATGTAAAGGAGTAACGTTGGCAAGTGTCCAACATTTTGGTAGTTTTGTTTCTCACTGAATTTTGGAATGGTAACAATAAAGGAGAACATAGTTCGGCATAGTCTCTAAGAACCCAGTTAGAAATCATCTGGTCCCTCTGCTTTAGTCCTTTATTTTATTATTTTTGAGTGATATTTCCCAATTTCTTATTTACTTTCGTACGCTCATTTGCC
>NC_091557.1:928994-936494 GCF_042767895.1 Penaeus vannamei | reverse complement strand
AAAACTGAAAAGACCAAAATGAACAATAAACCATATTTTTTTTTCTTCAAAAATAGAATCGCAACTTTTGTGACATCAAAATCAGACGCCATGACACCTCGAGTTGCTACCGATTAAAATAAATGAGGCCCAAAATTTCATACAGCGCCATCTATTTTTCTGATACGTAACTAAGAAAGGAGGACGTTCATAGGGGGAACTATAAATTTATGTTTTTTTTTCTTTTTTTTCTTTTAAAGGTTTAGTTTAAGTTGAAATTTTGCATTGTCTTTTTTAAATAAGAGTCTTGAATTATATACATCAAAGAATTACTTTACATATAATTAAATCTTCATGGAATTATATAATTATTTTATTCTTTAATAACTTTTTCTTATTAGAGATTTCTTTACGTACATTAAAATAAGGTTTTGCACTGTTTATATTTTTTAAATTAAGAATATAACAAAGCATTTATTAATAACCAACTCATGCGTATGTATATTTACATGACATCATAAATTTATTCAATTTGTTTAAATACTATACAATTTTATTGCAGAAAATATCTCTGGTGTTACTGCAATGAATACGAACTTAAATTCAGCAAACTCTACAATCTATTAAATAAACGAATCTATTAAATAAACTTAACAATTACTCGGCATTAAAAAAATCTTCATGTTTTTCATTCATTTTTGTTGTCATTAAATCAAGGATATACAAAACACATTTATGTAAACCATTTCCTTATTTGATCCAAAGTCATCATCAATGAAAGTATTAAGAAAAGCAAGCCTACAGTTAAAACAAAAGGAAGCATAAATCATACAAAAACAAACAACCCCCAAAACACACACACACACACACACACACACACACACACAAGCAAAAAAAAATCCCTTTCCTGCCTTTTAGAGTAAGTGACGCTTCATGGTAGTAAAAAAAAAAAAAAAAAAAAAAAAAAAAAAACAGACGATACATCGCGTACACAACGCTATCTATTGTTCACATATTACACTATCCGCCAACCGTTTTCGCTCACACACTTTTCCCATGCTTTCCTATCTTTCGTTTATCGTCTGCGATGTAAACAAACAGACGGGTATATGACGTCACGAGATGCACACTAACGCCATCTATTGTGCCGACGCCGCATTACTCAGGAGTTTGCTCGACATCCTTGTCTTTCGCATATTTCGAACCCTCAATCTGTGACAGGCGCCGACGAGAAGTGTTTTGCTTACATTACTGTGTCGATTGCGAGCCATTCCTTTTAAAATAATATAGTGCGTTGGAAAGGAAGCAGACATTAGTGTTCATCACAGTGCATTGAGTCCATAAAGTGTTTTAAGTGTCGAAAAAAGTGTGATTAGATAACAAGCAAGTCGGACAATTCAGGGGTCGAGGCATTTTCGGTGATTTTACAGAGGTAAGTGTTTTTCAAAGAGCAAATTATTTGTAGAAGCAAAGGATTTATTAGATAACCCATACAAAGATAAAGAGAGGTATTATTGGAAAAAGGCGTCACCATTGAATCGACCAAAACTAACCTTATAGCCTTGAAGATATTTCATTAACAATCACTTTTCATTAAATAAACTTGTCTCGCAAATTAATAATAACGAAGTCATTTAATTTTTGGCAATTTTCTATCTTACCTTCGCCACACCGATATCGACGATTTTGGTATCATTGGATTCCTCTCACTGCCCATATTCCAAATATGTAGGTTTTATTGCTCGGAAACCCCCCCGTTAGCGACAAACTTGGCCCCAATAGCAGGGGAGGGCATAGAAGTTTCCAGGGAAAATGCGGGGTTAAATAGCATTAATAATATTACGCACAGTGAAAATAACCATGTTTATTCACATAACTTTGCGATCCCCCTGGGGGGGGGCTACCGCCCCCCAACCCCCACCGAGGAAACAAAACCTCCACCACGTATTCCCGGCAGGCTAGAGCGTTACACAATCATCGTCGATGTCGGAGCGGCGGGCGTAATATTACAATTACCTCCTAAGATTCCCACTGAATCAGCATATTAACCTTGGCATAGTCAGCACTGTATATAGAGACGATTGTAGTATAATCAGGATGAACAGGGTGGCCCGCTCTCGTCGGCGGGTTTTGCGCCTTTTTCGATGTTACACCGATGGCCTCAGGGTCGAGTTTCCCTTCCTCTGGAATAACGACATCCGTATTCCTAACCGAAATAACCGTCGCGTTCAGAAGTCAGTCATAGCCGCCGCGATGGCCGAGTGTGGAGGGTGCTCGTATTCGGAGACGGATTTTCTGCGCGAAATTGCAACTAGCCAGGAAATAATGCTAGAGATGTGCTTCCGCCACGGCCTCCTCCGTCGGGAGAAAGCTGTATCCTCCGGCCTAGGACCTCCTGCCGGACGCACCCTGCCTCCTTAACATTCTGCGGCAAAGGAGCACCCTCCCTACTAATTAGCGGCATTAATCAATCAGGTTAGTACCTTAAAAATCCTAGGTTATTGTAGGTTATCGACTCCGCATCAAGTTCGTGTGCGCTCTATCCTGCCGTGAATACGTGGGTGGAGGTTTTGTTTCCTCGGCGGGGGTTGGGGGGCGGTAGCCCCCCCCAGGGGGGTCGCAGGGGGCGCAGCCCCCTGCAATGGAAAGTCATGTGAATAACCATGATTGTTTTCACTGTGAAGTTATATAGTAGAGGTTGAAGACCGCGACGCGCGTAGATAGAGGAAAATGGACACCGCCATCTTATAGAGCGGGAAAAATAGAAGGGGATAGCGTATAGTTTAAGATGCACCGGCCTTGTAGTCACCGCTAAATGACGAAAATATAACGCGCGGCCGCCTTTCAAATTCGAAGTCGATGAGCTTGTTTACTTTGCGAGGAAAAACACGACACTTTTTGCGTTCGGGGACTAGTCCGTGTATCATTACGCGCTTGTCAAAACGATATTTGGCTAATTATGTGTCTGCTGGTACGCATTTATACCTTTAAAGTCTTTTAGTAATGTTATACTTCATTTGCATATTTTTATATTTATCTATACCCTCATATCGAATCCTGCGCATCGAGTGTTCCACACTTTCTTGCGCCAACCACAGGTTGACAGCTCACCAACCCGCTCATTTCGAGATTGAAAGCCGGTGAGAAATGTTGCGTTTCCAGTGTTGGGTTGATTCTGGGTTCTTTTTTAAGACCTTTACAGTGGCATCGGAGAATAATTCGACTTCAGTAACCATCCCAGTTTTATATCTGAGCCCATCAAGAGCTCCAAAGGACGAAAAAGGTGATTAAAATCGAAGCAAGACCAACAGTACAAAGAAACGAAAGTTTCACGTTTCCGGATATAAAGGTATTTGGTTTATTATTTTACGGTGTGAATGCAGCTCTGTCTTGCCGTACATACCGTGGTGGAGAGAATGTGTCCCGGGGGGTGTTGGGGGGCTTGCCCCCCATCAACCCTCCCCTCGGGCAGTGCCCGAAGGGCACGCCTAGTCACGGCAATAAATATTGATATATTAGGTTGGTTGGTTTATTGGTCAATACGTTTTTGGGGGTTGGAACGTGTGAATTCCCGTAGAGTTTTTGTCGAAATGTGGGTTGGGTTCCCGTAGAGTTTTTTTTATTTATTTCGCGTCAGTCCGTAAACTTTCAAAGATGGCGGTTATATTCGTAGAGTTTCATTGGCCAATTTTAAGCGCTTTTTGTGCTAGTTTTACGCATTTTTGATCGTTATTCTTCTTATTTAAGCTTGTTTTACCCCATAATTTCCCTGATATACTTCATGCCCTCCCCTGCTAACGGGACTATCAAATCAAGATCGTCGATGGAGAAATGGTACTCGATCGCCTGAACGATTCATTCGCAAAATCAACAATATTTTTTTTCGACTTAGTCTCTGAGAGGGTGCGTCGCTCTCTGTAACAATTGCCTTCGGAAAAAAACATGGGATTTATTCTGATAACGTCACAAAAAGTTACGGATGCTTTGTGAATATGGTCGATGATTTTTTTTTTTCAATTTTCAAAAAGGATGGAAAATAATGATCTGAATGGTTATATATTTTATTGAACAATCAATAAAACACGCCATGACACCTCCTCTAGTTGCTACTGATATAGCCTTTCCCACCCCAGCATTCCAAGGTTGATTATTCCATATTGCACCCATTAAAATCGCCTTTATTTTCACAACACAGCGATAATACCCATAACATTCAATTCTTACCCTTTGCCCTTATAAAGAATTGCCCAAATAAACACGGTTGCGATAAACGAATGGAAATAACGAGACACTTAAACTACCGTCAAACTAGCGAAGGGAAGGGCAGCTGAGTGAGTTTTTCTACCGCTGTGAAACGACCACGACAGGAAAGCAACTCTAGTGTACTTTAATACTATATGAACTCTGTGTGTGTGTGTGTGTGTGCGTGAGTACGTTTGTGTGTGTGTGCGCGCGCGCGCGTGCGTGCGTGTGTGCGTGCGTGCGTGCGTGTGTGCGTGAGTACGTTTGTGTGTGTGTGTGCGTGAGTACGTTTGTGTGTGTGCGCGTGAGTACGTTTGTGTGTGTGCGCGTGAGTACGTTTGTGTGTGTGTGCGTGAGTACCTTTGTGTGTGTGTGTGTGTGTGCGTGCGTGCTTGAGTGCGTGGGTGGAGTTATCATACAGTCTTATGCTCTGACAAATTTCTGATAAGATCTAGAAAAAGAGATGTTTCCTCGCCTTTTCTGCCAAAATAAACTTGGAGGATGATTTTCCTATGATAGGAAAAAAATAAAGACTGAGTAAAATTCTGAGTTCTATTTTTTTCTCTCTCTCTCGGTACTGTGACAAAATAGGAGTTTATCGGTAATCCCTTTCTCTCTCTCTCGAAATATATCGGTATTATGACGAAATAGGAGTCTCTCTCTCTCTCGAAATATATCGGTATTATGACAAAATAGGAGTCTATTGATAATCTTTTGCAGTTTTTTGACCAGGGAATTGCTGGTTGTTGGCGTTCAGCTCTCGCATGCACAAGCTTGGGGTCAAGGGCTACGCGAGGGTAGACGTTGCCTCTCTCCATATCAGGGAATAGAGAGTGGATCTGGTATACTTTACGAACACACACATACACAATGACAGACAAACACTTTCACTTACACTGGCACACGCATACACACATAAATAAATATTTACTGTATGTGTGTGTTTGTCTACAGATATGCTTACTGCGTCGTGTGTGTTTGTGTATGTACATGTATGCATACAAGGTCTATATGTGCTTGTGTGTGTGTGTGTGTGTCTGTGTCTGTAACTGTGTGTGTGTGTGTGTCTGTGTCTGTAACTGTGTGTGTCTGTGTGTACTTATATAGACCTTGCATACATACACATACACACACAGCATCGAAGCGGCCAACCGCACGGGCGAGCTCTCCCGTCCCTCACCGCGCTGAGCCCGGCGAGCGCTGAGCCCGGGTCGGCGGTTCTCGGGTCGGCGGTTCTCGGCAAATGTATTCCGACACCCAGGTAGTAAATTACAGGCGGCCCGCGCTACCTGCTGTAGATGGCCGCGTAAATCACCTGCCGGCCTCGCTGCGTCGGGCACGGGAGAGGTTATACATTATTAACGGCGTTACATTGTACTTTATAATCCTCCCGTCAGGAGTCGCTCGCCGGACACGGGAGGGGGGGGGGGGCGCTTATATCGGGGGCGGCGCAGTGCGGGGCCGGGCGACATCCTGCTTCACGGGCTGTCTGGACGAGGCGCTTTCTCGCCTGAATACGTCGGGAATATATACATGCTTATATATATATCTATTTATCTACACAGACACTCACTCAGACACAAACACACAGACACAAACACACAGACACACACACACAGACACACACACACAGACACACACACACAGACACACACACACAGACACACACACACAGACACACACACACACACAGACACACACACACAGACACACACACACAGACACACACACACAGACACACACACAGACACACACACACACACAGACACAAACACACAGACACACACACACAGACACACACACACAGACACACACACACAGACACACACACACAGACACACACACACACACACACACACACACACAGACACACACACACACACACACACACACACACTCACACAGACAGGCACACACACAGACACCCACACACAGACACACCCACACAGACACACACACACACACACAAACACACAGACACAAACACACAGACACAAACACACAGACACAAACACACAGACACAAACACACAGACACACACACACAGACACACACACACAGACACACTCACACAGACACACTCACACAGACACACTCTCACAGACACACACACAGACACACACACACACACACACATAAATATATAAATACGTACATTTAGCTATATAAAGATTCTAGACAAGTCACGTGCTCTCTCCCTAATACATTATAAATTCATACTCACCCAAGTACATCATAAATATATGCTTACATCTTTCTTAGCGAACTTTCAAAACAGGTCACATATTCACCCAAATACACCATGAATACACACATGCACATTGGCAAATACAAGCATACATACATACAGTACATACACACAGTACATACATACAGTACATACATACATGCATACAGTACATACATACATGCATACAGTACATATATACATGCATACAGTACATACATACATGCATACAGTACATACATACATGCATATAGTACATACATACATGCATACAGTACATACATACATGCATACAGTACATACATACATGCATATAGTACATACATACATGCATACAGTACATACATACATGCATATAGTACATACATACATGCATACAGTACATACATACATACATACAGTACATACATACATGCATACAGTACATACATACATGCATACAGTACATACATACATGCATACAGTACATACATACATGCATACAGTACATACATACATGCATATAGTACATACATACATGCATACAGTACATACATACATGCATATAGTACATACATACATGCATACAGTACATACATACATGCATATAGTACATACATACATGCATACAGTACATACATACATACATACAGTACATACACACAGTACATACATACAGTACATACATACATGCATACAGTACATACATACATGCATACAGTACATATATACATGCATACAGTACATACATACATGCATACAGTACATACATACATGCATATAGTACATACATACATGCATACAGTACATACATACATGCATATAGTACATACATACATGCATACAGTACATACATACATGTATATAGTACATACATACATGCATACAGTACATACATACATACATACAGTACATACACACAGTACATACACACAGTACATACATACATGCATACAGTACATACATACATGCATACAGTACATATATACATGCATACAGTACATACATACATGCATACAGTACATACATACATGCATACAGTACATACATGCATGCATACAGTACATACATGC
>NC_091557.1:913994-921494 GCF_042767895.1 Penaeus vannamei | reverse complement strand
ACCATATACGTTCTTAATTGTAATAGTAAGGCTCAATTCTTAGATATGTAATCACCAAAGAAACGTAAACATAAACAAAAAATAAGCAAAACCAAAGAAAAATAAAAACGAAAAATAATAACATGAAACAAAACTAAACAGAATAAAAACAAACAAACAAACAAACAAACTAAAAACGACAAAAAATATAAATAACATGAAACAAAACGAAACACAGAATACCAAAACAACAACAAAAACAAAAACGAGAACCCACAAGCGAAGTACCAAGGAATCCTGGCAGCTCTTCTTGCATTGCAGACACGACCCCGCCGTCCCCTTCCCCCGCGGCGCGTAAAATAATCGGGGGTCATTCATAAGACACGCGGGACACGGCGCGAGGAATCAGGAACCCCCACCCCCCATCCCCCCCCTGTGGCCGTTGGGCACTGTGGGCGCTCTTCTCAACAACTAGTCTGCGGGTTGTCGGGCTGGATCGATTCATGCTTCGAAGCTGCTTTGGGTATTTTTTGAGGGTGTGGATGTGTGAATGTGTTTGGTTTGTTCGTGGGCGTGTGTGGTTTGTGGAACAGCGTCGATGTATGGAGATCAGTAAGACTAAGGGGCGGGGTGTGCAGTCATGGTCAAAGCTCTTGTCGAGCATGCTTCGAATTCCGCTTCGAATATTCGCTTAATACCACACTTTTCGTATAAGGTGAGACAGATTCGAGGCTTCAGTTCATCAGAGGACTGTTGTCAGTCACTGTACTCGTTCGTATCTGTTGCCAGGGTTATATTTCCCTCGAATAAAGTGGATAAAAGTCTCAGGGAATCGAAACGGACAATAATATATGCAAAAAGTGGTTTAGATGCGTAACTTGGGGGAGTTGCAGCTTACCGAATACGCATTTATATTGTTGAAAATACTTCATCTCCAACCGTGCTATATGATAACATAATGGCGATGGATTGTTTACATGGAAAATGTTTCTTCGTGCAAATTGCGTGTGATGTGCTCTCTGTGTGTCTTTATTACTGTTTGTGTGTGTGTGTGTGTGTGTGTGTGTGTGTGTGTGTGTATGTACAGGATTAAATGTGTGATGTAAAATACAGCCTTGATCGTATAAAAGAATAATATTAATATTATCCCTGTGTGTACATAAGCTTATACAAATATGATGTATAATACATACTGTGATAATATAGAGAATGATATCGCATTCATTACAACTGTAAACCTAACTGCATGTTCAGTTAGATGAGATTTAGGCACACAGTACAGTACATTCATGGTACATTCACAGTACACTGAAAGACGCGACCGCCTATTAATCATATTCCTAATCTCTCTTTAGGATCTGGAGACGTGCTTGTCGGACGAGACTTCAATTTCCATTTTACACGCACTGTTTAGTAGACAAATTGGAGAACAGGCGAAAGTATGGAATAGATTTAGAGGTATTTGGAAATCCTGAAGGAAAAGTTTGGTGTACCTCCTAGGACATGGTTCACTTTAGGTACACGTGGAAGACGCATATAGCTTTAGTGTTAGTACTCAGTACTTTTTTATTTTCTCTTTTTTTTCGTTTTAAAGCGATTCAAGCGACGTGGGAACACTTCGGAACGTCTTTTACCTTAGCTGGATTTCTTGAGACTTTCGAGAAATAATAATTTCCGAGTCATCATCCCCCTCTTGTCCTGTCTCTCTCCCGCTCTAAGTAGCTTATACACATTCACATAAATTACGTCCGTGAAAGAGTTCTAAAGTTCGACGTCTTGTGCAGATGCTTGCATAATCTCGTGGATAATGTATATTGAAATTTCAGAATGCATAATATATGAGTTGTTAGTCCCCTGAATCTCAAGACCTTGCAAACTATCTGTCTTGCCAGCGCGAGCAACGGCGAGTGGACGCCCCTGTACGTCAGTGGAGGGAAACGCATCTTTGAAACCCCATCCGCCGACGATGATGGATCGCGCCGCGCAAATCCAGTTCCCAAGCATGTGATCCAGAGTGATGGGCATTATTGGAGGAAAATTCTGGTCGGGAAGGGGGAGTGGAGGGGAGGGGGAAGGGGAGGGGGGAGGGCGGTCTCGCAGCACTGTCGATATGCCGCTCTTTCGACTCACTTTCCCGCCAGTGGTCGCGCGGCGCCGGGAGAGGCAACACCGCTCTGCTCGTCCTCCTAGCTCCAGTCATCGCGGCTCGGGGCCCACGTCTCGCGGTCGGCTCGCTCGCCCTGGTTCTCGTTCTCGACCCTCGGCTGCGGTTCTCAGTTGGCATCCCGCGCGCGTCCTGTATCATGCGATTCCCGTACTGCAAGGACACGGAAACGAGATTAGTAGTCTGGTAAGGCCGCCGTTTCGCGAGACTCTCCGGCCCACTCGGCGACTTCGAGGATCTCGTGTGTCTCTTCGTGGGCGCGTGCGAGGGCGAGAGGCCACTCAGGTCCTGGGGCTTCCTTCGACGCCGCCCCGGGGAAGCATGTGGAGCCACGAGGCGTTCGCCAGCGTGGTCGCACGGCGGGGCTCCTGCACCTGCCTCGTGGGCCTCGCTCTTCTACTACTTGTTGCGGGTAAGTACGAGGCGGTGCGGCTCCTTCGCGCCACGCCCACCTCGCCTGCTGGCACTCGGCGATTTCGCCTTCGCGGGATATATGTATGGGTGTGTGTGGGTGTATTCATATATATAATTATATACGCCATATACGTATATATACATATGTAAATGATTATATAATTATGAAGATAATTGTGTATATATATGATTTGCATATATATGTATATAGTGTATTTACACGTATGTAATTATATATGACATACATATACGTGTATATATACATATGTGAACGATTATTTATATAATTATGAAGATAATTGTATGTAAATATGATTTACATATATATGTATGTGTGTGTAAATCTATATATTTTCGTCTATGTATATATGTAGATTTTTGTATATGAAGGGGTATATATATAGGGACGTAAATACAGACACACACGTTTTCTCTACGATTCCTTAAGATTTCCAATGTCGACTATGTTTGTCTCAGTATTTAATTCGTAGAGTCGAGCAACCCGACGACAAACACTCGTGTCTGTTTCTCGCGGCAATTGCAGACATCATTGCCAACACGTGCACGGCAGAATTTTCTATTTTACCTGCATCATCCATCACGGGTAAGGGAGCAACGATTCACAGTGCGTGGAGAGAGAGAGAGAGAGACAAAACAGAAAAGAAAAAGAAAGGAGGTTTTTAGACAGTTTTCGTTCTCTTATTCAGTATTGTTTCGTTGATTTATTATTTTTAAAGTGGTAATCTGACGGAACTCGTGACGTTTGAGATCATTTACATGCAGGAGAGTTTGTTTAAGAACGTGATTCACTTACGGGTATGACTATTAAGGAAATATGAAGCTATTATATCTTAGAGAACGTTCTTCGCAAAATATTCCTTTGATTTCGTAACGGCGGGGGGGAGGGGGGGGGAGGTGTCATTGCTTGTCATGCATTCCTGTGAATTCACTCAGCAATGCAGCATGACCTATGTTAAAGAAGATATCGAAAAGGTATAGACACAGTTTGTAACGTAAAGGGGTGTGATAATAACACAGCTGTTGTTAGTATGAAAAGAAGTTCGTTTCATTCAGATAGGGCCAAAATTTAGTTTAGTTTCGTCCTTTATTTACCACCCTGGCTAACTGCACAGGCGTGGGTAAGCTGTGGTACATGTGGTGCATGGTCAGAGCATTAGATAATAGTATTACATTGGAAATCATAGCTATAACATTATTGCGATCTATAATATATCATTTAAAAGAAAAGAACAATCACAGTAAATTATCTTCTCCTCAACCGAGCCGGATACAGGGCCAAAACATAATGAAACTGGGCTGAATGATACCGTAGATTTTATCGCTCAATGTTACATGAACTTTATAATCACTATATTACTTTTTTCAATCCAATTAGTACCATCACCACCACATTTATTACAACTGCTGTTTATATTTTCATAGTCATTGTTATTACCATTATTATTATTATTACATCATCATTATTATCATTATCGTTATTAATATGTTTAATATTAACACCATCCTGATCCGAACCATTATCATCATCACTAGGCATCATAATCACTGCTGCTATCATCATTGTATTTAAATTTTGATAATGCTGTTATTACCGTCAGTATTACCGTTATCATCAATATCGACGTTACTTTATTTTCGTCAGAATTGTCTATTTCTGGTGTTGGTATTGCTGCAGTTCTCCCATTTCCCTCTTTCTTGTTATTTATATTATCATTATAGTTATCGCTATCGTTATCGATATTGTTGTTATCATTATCATTATTAGGTGTAATTATTATTATTATTATTATTACTACTACTACTACTACTTTGGAATTATTCTATAATTATTTTTGTTTTTTATATTATTGCTTTTATTATTATCCATATAATTATCAGTCATATTATTACTTTTATTATCGATATCATTATTATTGATATTATCATTATCATTATTATTATTGTTTTCATTGATATTATGATTATCATTACTATTATTATTATTATTATCATTATCATGATAAGAACAATGACAATAATAATTATTATTTCTGTTATTATCATTATTGACATAATTGTCATTATCATTATTATTATTATCATTATTTTGTTATTATTGCTATTATCATTGTTAACATTATTATTTTTAATGTTATTATTGTTGTTGTAGTTGTTTATTATTGTTATTTTCATTGTACATATCATGTTCATGATCATGATCATTGTTATTATGATTATCGTTATTGTAGTAACTATTGTTATTATCATTAATATTGTTATCGTCAATATCATTGTTTTTTTATTGTTATTGTTATTGTCACCATCATCATCGTCGTCGTTATCGTCATCATCATCACCACCACCACCACCACCATCATCATCATCATCATCATCATCATCATCATCATCATCATCATCATCACCACCACCACCACCACCACCACCACCACCACCACTACCATCACCACCATCATCACCATCATCATCATCATCACCATCACCACCATCATCATCATCATCACCATCATCGTTGTCGTCGTCGTCATCGTCATCAGTACTATTTTTATTGTTATCATGATCATCATCATTATCAGTATCAATGTTGCCATCCCTATTGCAACTCTTAACCCTGCCATTGCCACTCCCATCCTAAGCGTCATTTAACAACAGCGATACAACCACGAATAGCTTATCATCGTCATTCTTATCTTTCTCATTTTTATCTTTAATATCCTACTGTCGTTACGTTTAAAACTCCCCAAATAAAAAAAAGAATGTCCCTTTTATTTAGATTTTATTTGTATATACTCCTGCGTTCGTGGTATAAATATTTTAAGACCTCAAATATAAATAATTCCTCTTTTTATTTATATTTTATTTATATATACTACTACGTTCCTGGCATAAATATTTTTAGACCTCAAATAAAAAGAATGTCCCTTTTTATTTATATTTTATTTGTATATACTCACACGCTCCTGGAATGAATATATATCCTGGAATAAATATGTATATGTATATATATTTTTTTCTAGCTGAGTACAACTAATATCCAGAGTGTTTGCGTCCAGGCCTATCTGCCGCAAGGCCAAGGCCAACGCCTCCTTCGCTCTGTCATTCGAGCCTTATATTGGTTTCTGCTTTTGGGGGCGATAGCGAGTAGCCTCTGGGATAAAGGGAGGACTAGCGGAGTCTTTGGCTATTGTATGTTGTCTGTTCCTCCTTTATCCAAGCCTCTTTTATGTATTAATTTCTCTGTTGGCTTTTGTTTATTTCCCTAGGAGATATGATCTCTTCGTCTGATATAAAATCCACTATTGTGTATTATCTGTTACTCTATTTTCTGTTGTCTTTTCCTCCTATCTATTACTCTATTTTCTGTTGCCTTTTTCTCCTATCTATTACACTATTTTCTGTTGCCTTTTTCTCCTATCAATTACTCTATCTTCTATTGTCTTTTCCTCTATTGTATATCTTTCGACCATCTATCCCTCCATCCCTCTATCCATCTCTATCTCATTGTCTTTTCCTCCTATCTATTATATATTGTCTCTTCCTCCTATCTATTATATATCTTTAGACCATCTATCCCTTCATCCCTCTATCCATCTCCATCCCATTTAAGCCTTGTATGGATCCCTGCCTCTGCGATGGTCCAAGGCGATAGCAATTATTAATTATTTCCTCAACTGCCGAATGATAGCAATTACTTCCTCAACTGCCGACTCTTCCCACACTCCGAGAAGGGACTGACTGGCCAGCTGCGAATCCTGCGCTGGCGGTCGCTCTTCGTTCGGGGTTTTACGTTGTAGGGAAAGAAGGCATTGTGGTATATTGTGGTGGTGGAGGTTTATTAGGTCGGTATTCGGGGAGGGATGGTTTGGTGATGATAGGGATGGCAGTGGTAATGTTGATGATTATGTTGATAATGGTGGTAATGATGATAATGATGATACTGATAACAGTAATGATACTACTACTAATAATAATAATGATAGTAACAGTAACAATAATAATAGTAATAGCAATATCAATAATAATAGTAATGGTAGCAATAACAATAATAACAGTAATTGTAAAAATAAAAACAATAATAGTAATAGTAACAATAACAATAATAATAGTAATAACAATAACAATAATGATAGTGATAGTAGCAATGACAATAATAGTAATAGTAACAGTAACAATAATAATGTTGCCAATACGAACACTACTGAAGGTCCGAAGGGGAAGTCCTCCGTGCGGGCGGGCCGTTGGGAAGCGCCCCTGATAGCGAGCTCTTTGTGGCCGCGGCAGGAGAGAGAGAGGGGGAGGGAGAGAGAGAGAGCGTTGGGGAGAGAGGGAGAGAAAGAGAGGGGGGGAGGCAGAGAGAGGGAGGGAGAATGAAAAAGAGAGAGAGAGAAAGGGAAAGAAAGAGAGAGAGAGGGGGGGGGGAAGAAAGAAAGCGAGAGAGGGAAAGAAAGAGAGAGAGAGGGGGGGAAAAGAAAGAGAGAGAGATAGGGAAAACGAGAGAGAGAGAAATCGAGAGAGAGAGAGATAAGGAAAACGAAAGAGAGAGAGAGAGAGAGAGAGAGAGATAGGGAAAACGAAAGAAAGAGAGAGAGAGAGAGAGAGAGAGAGAGAGAGAGAGAGAGAGAGAGAGAGAGAGAGAGAGAGAGAGAGAGAGAGAGAGAGAGAGAGAGAGAGAGATTCGGAAAACGAAAGAGAGAGAGGGAGAGAGAAAGGCGAGGTTCCGGATCGGGAGATATCGCCCTGGCATTTCCGGAGAGGCGAGAGTTGCACAAAGGAGGCGGCCGGCGAGTGAGCTTCGTCGTCGGAGGGTGATTCCGGTTTTTTGGCGATTGCTCGGTTTGGCGGCGATTCGGGGCGGGGCGGACGGGCGCACGGAGAAAAGGAATTAAAATGAATTCAAATGATAAAGATAAAAAAAAAAAAAAATA
>NC_091557.1:896494-906494 GCF_042767895.1 Penaeus vannamei | reverse complement strand
ATATAATTATATAAGGACTACTTCTATTACTACCACTACCACTACTACTACTGCTGCTACTATTACTATTACTGGTACTGGTACTACTCCTCCTCCTCCTACTACCACCACCACCACCATCACACTTTTCTGTCGTTTCTAGAATGAATTAGGTCTAGAATATCAACGTGAATTAAAAAAAAAACGTACTTAAAGCGTTATATTTATGACACGTTTTCTGTCGTTTCCATAATTAAATGAATAAATCCATTTATGTATTGAAGGTGTCCCTGTGTGCATGTGCGAATAAATACCCGAATGGTTTCGCATGCATGTGCAAATAACAGGCGGGCGAGCTCATGCATTTAGCGCGGGGAAAAGGCTTTTGACACGTGGAAATATTTCTAGTTAATTGGTCTCTGTTTGTTGGTCATTGGTCTCTGGGTCATTGGTCTCTGTGGGTCATGGGTCTATTTGTAGGTCATTGTTCTCTGTTTGTAGGTCATTGGTCTTTATTTGTAGGTCATTGGGCTCTGGGTCATTGGTCTGTGTGGGTCATGGGTCTATTTGTAGGTCATTGGGCTCTGGGTCATTGGTCTGTGTGGGTCATGGGTCTATTTGTAGGTCATTGGTCTCAGTAGGTCATGGGTCTATTTGTAGGTCATGGGTCTATTTGTAGGTCACTGGTCTCTGTAGGTCACTGGGCTCTTTTTATAGGTCATTGAAATCTATCTAGTTAATTGGTCTCTATTTGTAGGTCACTGGTCTCTATTTTTTGGTTCTTGGTCTCTTTTTGTAGGTCACTGGTCTCTTTTTATAGGTAATTGAAATATTTCTAGTTAATTGGTCTCTATTTTTTTGGTTCTTGGTCTCTATTTGAAAACACTCACGCCGTCACGCTGCGAATAGTAACAGGTTTCTTCTGCGTTATATTAGATTTGTTCACAGGTGGTGGATGAGCTGCCTTGCACCATCCCGACAGTCGCTGTGGAGAGATGAATGTAAGATTATTAAGTGAAAAGGGAAAAAAATTATTGAGCCGTAAGGGATTTGGAGTCCAAAGGATGTGTATAATATATGTGCTCACATCTTCGCTTTTGAAATCTCGGAGACCTCAATGGGGGAGGATTTGGTTATGTATACTTTTAAATCTACTTCTCTCTAATGTTTTGTTTATTCTAATGATTAAGTTGGGCCTTTTGTTAGTCTAATGATTAAGTTTGGAATAACTTCGATTGCATGGTTCAGTTTTGTCAGCATGGATTATTTACTTTTTTTTCCCGGAGAACATTGAGGCTCTCGAGGGGCTTTCAACAAAGTCGTTTTGAAGTATGTTTTCTTAAATGCTGTGTAAATGTATATACGTATATATATATATATATATATATATATATATATATATATATTGTAATGTGTATATACTGGCACTGTGTATACAGACACACACACACACACACATATATACATATATATGTATGTATGTATGTATGTATGTATGTATGTATGTATGTGTATATATATGTATATATATATATGTATATGTATATATGTGTATATGTGTATATGTGTATCTGTGTATATATGTATATATATACATATATATATATGTATGTATATATACTACAATATATATTCATATGTATATGTGTGTATATATGTTTATGTGTATATGTATATGTATATATGTGTATGTGTATATATGTATGTATATATATATATGTATATATGTGTGTATAAATGTATATATGTATATATGTGTATATGTATATGTATATATGTGTATGTTTATATGTGTATATATGTATATATGTGTATGTTTATATGTGTATATATGTGTATGTTTATATGTGTATATATGTGTATGTTTATATGTGTATATATGTATATATGTGTATGTTTATATGTGTATATATGTATATATGTGTATGTTTATATGTGTATATATGTATATGTATATATACTACAATATATATTCATATGTATATATGTGTGTATAAATGTATATACATATACATACTACACACATCCAGCCCTTCGTGCGTCCCTGTCCGGTCCGCGAGAGGCCGGACAGGGACTAAATATATAACTTGATAAATATATAATTTATTAGATATATAATTTATTAGATATATAATCTATTAAGTATATAATTTATTAAATATATACATTTATTAGATATATAATTTATTGAATATATAATGCACTAAATATATAATTTAGGGCATTTTACAATGGAAGAAAGTTGAGCAGAATTAAGTTATCGTCGGTGTGGTCCTGTGACACAACTCGGGTTTCTCGTGTGGCCCCTTGTAAAAATTAACCGCCCACCCATGTACTACAATACACACACACGCACACACACACACACACTACTATACACACACACACACACACACACACACTACTACACACACACACACACACTACTACACACACACACACTACTACACACACACACACTACTACACACACACACACTACTACACACACACACACTACTACACACACACACACACAACCACACAACTACAAACACACACACACACACACACACACACACACACACACACACACACTACTATATACACACACACACACACACACACACACACACACACACACACACACACACACACACACATTACTATACACACACACACACACACACTACTATACACACACACACACACTACTATACACACACACACACACACACACACACACACACACACACTACTATACACACACACACACACACACACACACACACACACACACACACACACATATATATATATATATATATATATATATATGTATGTATGTATGTATGTATGTATAAATGTGTACGTGTGTGAGCCCGACCGTGGAATAGCCACTAAAACGTTGTGCAATGATTGTCAGCATCGATATCATGGCGGCACTCGCACGTGAAATGGAATGGGCTTGGCAGAAGAGAACTCTCTTTGCCGAGTGACACCGCAGGAAAGGGATCTGGCGCTCGCCTCGCCCACGCCGGGATGGAACGCGAGAGTTAGGCGCGGGTGGAGGAAGGAAATACAGCGGGGGGAAGAGATAAAGAGGAAATACAGCAGGGGGAAGAGATAAAGAGGAAATGCAGCGGGGAACAGATAAAGAGGAAATACAGCGGGGGGACGGATGAATAGGAAATACAGCAGGGGAAGAGATGAAGAGGAAATACAGCAGGGGGACGGATAAAGAGGAAATACAGCTGGGGGACGGATAAATAGGAAGTACAGCGGGGGGAAGAGATGAACAGGAAATACAGCGAGGAAAGAGATAAAGAGGAAATACAGCGGGGGGACGGATAAAGAGGAAATACAGCTGGGGGACGGATAAAGAGGAAATACAGCGGGGAACAGATAAAGAGGAAATATATGTGGGGGAAGAGATAAAGAGGAAATACAGCGGGGGGACGGATGAATAGGAGATACAGCGGTGGGAAGAGATGAACAGGAAATACAGCGGTGGGGAGAGATAAAGAGGAAATACAGCGGGGAAGAGATAAATAGGAAGTACAGCTGGGGAAGAGGTAGAGAGGAAATACAGCTGGGGAACAGATGAACAGGAAATACAGCTGGGGAAGAGATGAACAGGAAATACAGCGATGGGAACAGATAAAGAGGAAAAACAGCGGTGGGAACAGAGAGACAAGAAAGGAACGGTGAACATGGGGGTTACGGGGGTGGGGGATGGGAGTCCTGATCGGTTGGAGAGTGAGGTGTAACGGGGAAGGGGGGGGACGGGGGGAGGGGGAAGGGAGGGAAGGGAGGGTGTAATTCCGCAAATGCACAGCGGAGTTCCATTTTAACGACGCGCTGTATGTTTAAGCGTAAAATGACGGACGTTGTCGTGTTGGGTCGTTCGGGTAATGCAGACGGTTGGGCGGTTGAGAGAGAGAGAGGGAGAGGGAGGGAGGGGATGGGGGAGAGGGGAGAGGGAGAGAGAGGGGAGGGGAGAGGGAAAGGGAGAGAGAGAGAGGGGGAGGGAGGGGATGGGGGAGGGAGAGGGAGAGGGGAGGGGAGAGGGAAAGGGAGGGAGAGGGGGAGGGGAGAGAGGGAAAGGGAGAGAATGGGGGAGGGGGAGGGAGGGAGGGAGGGAGGGAATGGGAGAGAGGGAAAGGGAGAGAATGGGGGAGGGAGAGAGGGGAGAGGGGGGAGGGGAGGGAAAGGGAGAGAATGGGGGAGGGGAAAGGGAGAGAGAAAGAGAGGGTGATAGACGGAGAGGGAGAGAGACCGGGGAAGAGGAGGAGAGGGGAGAGAGGGGGAGCAGAGAGAGAGAGAAAGTGAGAAAGAGAGAGAAGGGAAATATAAAGAGAGGGAGAGACAGACAGACAAGAGACCGAGGGGGAAGAAATAGAAAGAGAGAGAATAGAGAACTAAACCAAAAGAGAAACCCTCCTCATCCCCCTGCACATTATCCTCCTCCTCCTCAGCGCATCACCTCAAGGTCGCGCACATCATCATCAACAGAGACAACAACGCCCGTGAACTGCGCACGCGAGAGGGGGGGTGGGGGGTGGGGGGTATGGGGTTAGGGGGCGTTCAGCGTTCACATCGAAGCGAAGCGGAAGTGGAAGGGTAAAGGGACGAGCCTGAGGTTCTTATCTGAGGTCTTATCTTTGGCGCGTTGGTGGCTCGCAAGGCTGGGGGCGAAGCCGAATCGAACGCTCGAACACATGGATAAACATATGTATATATATATATATATATATATATATATATATATATATATATATATATATATATATATATATATATATATATATTTAAACTGACACACACACACGCGCGCGCGGACACACACACACACACGCGGACACACACACACACACGCGGACACACACACACACACACACACACACACACACACACACACACACACACACACACACACACACACACACACACACACACACACACACACACACACACAAATAAATACATACATAAACACACAGATTAATAACATACACACGTATCCAATGCCTAACTATTGTACGTACGCCTCTCCTACAAGCCCATGCATTTATACCCATAGGTACATTATATAGATCCATGTACATACGTATATATGTACATATACGTATAGCCAACTCACCAAATGATATTCGACTGGAAGACTCGTGCTAGGTCATCGGAGACTCGTGCTGGGTCATGGCTGGGTCGGTCAGGGTCGCCTCGGGTTTCGGTTTGGTCAGACTTGGGTGATGCAGAGGGGTTAGAGGGGAGGGGAGAGAGAAAGGGAGAGAGAATGAAAGAGACAGATAGATAGAGAGAGAGGATGAATGAGAGTGAGAGCGAAAGAAAGAGATAGCGAAAGAAAGAGAGAGCGAGAGAGCGAAAGAAAGAGAGAGACAGAGAGAGAATGAAAGAAAGAGACAGAGAGAGAATGAAAGAAAGAGACAGAGAGAGAATGAAAGAAAGAGACAGAGAGAGAATGAAAGAAAGAGACAGAGAGAATGAAAGAAAGAGACAGAGAGAGAATGAAAGAAAGAGACAGAGAGAGAATGAAAGAAAGAGACAGAGAGAGAATGAAAGAAAGAGACAGAGAGAGAATGAAAGAAAGAGACAGAGAGAGAATGAAAGAAAGAGACAGAGAGAGAATGAAAGAAAGAGACAGAGAGAGAATGAAAGAAAGAGACAGAGAGAGAATGAAAGAAAGAGACAGAGAGAGAATGAAAGAAAGAGACAGAGAGAGAATGAAAGAAAGAGACAGAGAGAGAATGAAAGAAAGAGACAGGGCGAGAATGAATGAAAGAGACAGGGCGAGAATGAAAGAAAGAGACAGGGCGAGAATGAAAGAAAGAGACAGGGCGAGAATGAAAGAAAGAGACAGGGCGAGAATGAAAGAAAGAGACAGGGCGAGAATGAAAGAAAGAGACAGGGCGAGAATGAAAGAAAGAGACAGGGCGAGAATGAAAGAAAGAGACAGGGCGAGAATGAAAGAAAGAGACAGGGCGAGAATGAAAGAAAGAGACAGGGCGAGAATGAAAGAAAGAGACAGGGCGAGAATGAAAGAAAGAGACAGGGCGAGAATGAAAGAAAGAGACAGGGCGAGAATGAAAGAAAGAGACAGGGCGAGAATGAAAGAAAGAGACAGGGCGAGAATGAAAGAAAGAGACAGGGCGAGAATGAAAGAAAGAGACAGGGCGAGAATGAAAGAAAGAGAAAGAGAGAGAATGAAAGAAAGAGAAAGAGAGAGAATGAAAGAAAGAGACAGAGAGAGAATGAAAGAAAGAGACAGAGAGAGAATGAAAGAAAGAGACAGAGAGAGAATGAAAGAAAGAGACAGAGAGAGAATGAAAGAAAGAGACAGAGAGAGAATGAAAGAAAGAGACAGAGAGAGAATGAAAGAAAGAGACAGAGAGAGAATGAAAGAAAGAGACAGAGAGAGAATGAAAGAAAGAGACAGAGAGAGAATGAAAGAAAGAGACAGAGAGAGAATGAAAGAAAGAGACAGGGCGAGAATGAAAGAAAGAGACAGGGCGAGAATGAAAGAAAGAGACAGGGCGAGAATGAAAGAAAGAGACAGGGCGAGAATGAAAGAAAGAGACAGGGCGAGAATGAAAGAAAGAGACAGGGCGAGAATGAAAGAAAGAGACAGGGCGAGAATGAAAGAAAGAGACAGGGCGAGAATGAAAGAAAGAGACAGGGCGAGAATGAAAGAAAGAGACAGGGCGAGAATGAAAGAAAGAGACAGAGAGAGAATGAAAGAAAGAGACAGGGCGAGAATGAAAGAAAGAGACAGGGCGAGAATGAAAGAAAGAGACAGAGAGAGAATGAAAGAAAGAGACAGAGAGAGAATGAAAGAAAGAGACAGAGAGAGAATGAAAGAAAGAGACAGAGAGAGAATGAAAGAAAGAGACAGAGAGAGAATGAAAGAAAGAGACAGAGAGAGAATGAAAGAAAGAGACAGAGAGAGAATGAAAGAAAGAGACAGAGAGAGAATGAAAGAAAGAGACAGAGAGAGAATGAAAGAAAGAGACAGAGAGAGAATGAAAGAAAGAGACAGAGAGAGAATGAAAGAAAGAGACAGAGAGAGAATGAAAGAAAGAGACAGAGAGAGAATGAAAGAAAGAGACAGAGAGAGAATGAAAGAAAGAGACAGAGAGAGAATGAAAGAAAGAGACAGAGAGAGAATGAAAGAAAGAGACAGAGAGAGAATGAAAGAAAGAGACAGAGAGAGAATGAAAGAAAGAGACAGAGAGAGAATGAAAGAAAGAGACAGAGAGAGAATGAAAGAAAGAGACAGAGAGAGAATGAAAGAAAGAGACAGAGAGAGAATGAAAGAAAGAGACAGAGAGAGAATGAAAGAAAGAGACAGAGAGAGAATGAAAGAAAGAGACAGAGAGAAAATGAAAGAAAGAGACAGAGAGAAAATGAAAGAAAGAGACAGAGAGAAAATGAAAGAAAGAGACAGAGAGAAAATGAAAGAAAGAGACAGAGAGAAAATGAAAGAAAGAGACAGAGAGAAAATGAAAGAAAGAGACAGAGAGAAAATGAAAGAAAGAGACAGAGAGAGAATGAAAGAAAGAGACAGAGAGAAAATGAAAGAAAGAGACAGAGAGAGAATGAAAGAAAGAGAAAGAAAATGAAAGAAAGAGAAAGAGAGAATGAAAGAAAGAGACAGAGAGAATGAAAGAAAGAGATCGAGATCGAGAAAGAGAAAGAGAAAGAGAGAGAGAAATAGAGATCGAGATCGAGAAAGAGAAAGAGAGAGAGACGGCCAGCGCCACAAATAAGCCAGCGATGACGTCAGAGCGGACTCTCCCCGCGGCACAACGGCGCTCTCAATATTTATCATCTAACGCGATTCCGACGGGGCTCACAGCGGAGCGGCGGAACGGGAAAAGCTCGCTGCGACGGAAGCGATCTGACGCCCGCCGGGAGGGATCGCTGGGGAAGTGAGGGAGGAGGGAGATGGGATGAGTGGATGGGAGAGGAGGGATGAGTGGGTGGATGAGGGAGAGGAAATGGGTGGATGAGGAAGAAGAGATGAGTAGATGGGAGAGGAGGGATGAGTGGGTGAGGGAGAAGAGATGAATGGATAGGAAAGAGGAAATGAATGGGTGAGAAAGAGGAAATGAGTGGATGGGAGAAAAGGGATGAGTGGATGGGAGAGAAGGGATGAGTGGGTGAGGGAGAAGGGAATGGGTGGATGAGGAAGAAGAGGAAGAGTTAATGAATGGGTGAGGGAGAATAGATGAATGGATGGGAGAGAAGAGATGAATAGATGAGAAAGAGGAAATGAGTGGATCGGAAAGAAGGGATGAGTGGGTGAGGAAGAAGAAATGAATGGATAAGAGAGAAATGAATAGATAAGAAAGAAGAGGTGATGGATAAGAAAGACGAGATGAATGTGCAAGAAGGAAGAAATGAATGGATGATAAAGAATAAATGAATGGATAGGAGAGAAGAAATTAATAGATAAGAAAGAGGAAATGAACGGATGAGGAAGAAGAAATTAATGGATAAGAGAGAAGTGAATGGTTAAGAAAGAAGAAATTAATAGATAAGAAAGAAATGAATGGATGAGAGAGAAGAGACGAATGGATAATAAAGAAGAAATGAATAGATAAAAAAGAGGAAGTGAATGGATAAGAAAGAAGTTGCCTTCGTTATAAAGTGTCTGCCGGTGGGTGGGGGAAGGGGGGGTGGGAGGTGGGAGGGGTAGAAGATTTGTTCAAATTGTATATATTTTTGTCATTATCATTGTTTTTCTCTTTGTTATCATTTTTGTTGTTATTATTATTGCTATTGTTATCATTGTTGTTGTTATTGTTATTGTAATTATTATTGTTGTCATTATCATTATTATCATTGTTATCGTTGTCATTATTTCTGTTATTGTTATTATTAGTACTGTATTATTGATGTTTTTACTATCATTAATATAATTGTTATTGTTGTTACTTTTATTATTATTGTTATTTTTATCAGTTACTTTTATTATCATTGTTATTGTCGTTATTATTGTTATCATCATTATTACCATTATTCATGACTACTGTTATTCTTATTTCATTGTCATCATCATTATCATCATCGTCGTCGTCATCCTCCTCCTCCTCCTCCACCTTCTTCTCCTCCCCCTCCTCCTTCTACTCCTCTTCTTCCTACTCCTCCTCCTCCTTCTCCTTCTCCTCCTCCTCCTCCTCCTCCTCCTCTTCGTCACCATCATGTCATCGTTGTCGTCACCATCGCCATCGTCATCATCATTGTTATAATCATCGTTTTTATTGTCATTCATCACTATTGTGTTTATTAGTCATCGCCACTCATCACCATCGTCACCGTCATGTCAACATACATATTCACACACACACACGCTTTATATATATTTTTTTTCTGACCAAGAGAGACCTTTTTATAAAACAATTTGGGTGAAAAATAAAAATGGTGAAATTCCGGAAAATCGCAATTTTCCGCATTTTTCCCCGCCGTGGCATCGCGCGCGACCGTTTAAAAGAGAGCGTTTTGTTGGCGCTCGACCTGCTGCATAATCGTGTGTGTGTGCGTGTGCGTGCGTGTGTGTGGGTGTGCGTGTGTGTGTGTGTGTGTGTGTTCGTGTGTGTGTTCGTGTGCGTGTGCGTGTGGGTGTGGGTGTGGGTGTGGGTGTGGGTGTGTGTGTGCTTGTGTGTGTTTGTTTGTGTGTGTGTTTGTGCGTGTGTGTGTGTTTGTGTTTGTGTGCCTGTGTGTGTGTTTGTTTGTTTGTTTGTTTGTGTTTGTGTGTCTGTGTGTGTTTATATATCTATGTGTAAATATGTGTGTGTGTGTGTGTCTGTGTCTGTGTGTACGCGTGTGTGTGTGTGTGTGTGTGTGTGTGTGTGTGTGTGACTGCTTGCCCGTGTCTGAATTACGTAACTGCATACACATTCAGTCCGTATGCCTGAGTGTGCCTTGCTGACCTCGTTACCTGGATCTCCTCTATTTTTACTTCTAACGAGAGAGAGAGAGAGAGAGAGTAAGAGAAAGAGAGAGAGTAAGAGAGAGAGAGA
>NC_091557.1:878994-888994 GCF_042767895.1 Penaeus vannamei | reverse complement strand
CTCATTCGGTCTTCTTTCTCTTGCTCTTTATCGTCGTGTCTATCGTCATTTATTATCGTTTGCGTCGCGTTTCCACCTGTTTCGCTCTTGAACACCTCCGGGCGTTGTAAAAGTCTTTCCCGCACTTCTTATTTTTTTTCATAATTTGTCATAATCTTTCGTTTAATTCGAATTTCCTCCAATTTCGCTCTTGGCTACCCCCCCCCTACCCCCTCGCCCTCCCGTTGTCATCGGCACCCTCCTCTTGCCTCGCCCTCTCGCCTCTCTCTTCGCCCTCTCGCCTCTCTCCTGGCCCTCTCGCCTCTCTCCTGGCCCTCTCGCCTCTCTCCTGGCCCTCTCGCCTCTCTCCTGGCCCTCTCGCCTCTCTCCTGGCCCTCTCGCCTCTCTCCTCTCGCCTCGCCCTCTCTCCTCTCGCCTCGCCCCTTTCTCTCACTCTTCGCACTTTCTCTCTCTTCGCCCTCTCGCAATCTTCCTCTCTCTCTGGCCCTCTTCGCCTCTCTCCTGCCCTCTCGCCTCTCTCCTGGCCCTCTCGCCTCTCTCCTGGCCCTCTCGCCTCTCTCCTGGCCCTCTCGCCTCTCTCCTGGCCCTCTCGCCTCTCTCCTGGCCCTCTCGCCTCTCTCCTGGCCCTCTCGCCTCTCTCCTGGCCCTCTCGCCTCGCCCTCTCTCCTCTCGCCTCGCCCTCTCTCCTCTCGCCTCGCCCTCTCTCCTCTCGCCCTCTCTCCTCTCGCCCTCTCTCCTCGCCCTCTCTCCTCTCGCCTCGCCCTCTCTCCTCTCTCCTCTCGCCTCGCCCTCTCTCCTCTCTCCTCTCGCCTCGCCCTCTTCTCCTCTCGCCTCGCCCTCTCTCCCTCTCTCCTCTCGCCTCGCCCTCTTCTCCTCTCGCCTCGCCCTCTCTCCTCTCGCCTCTCTCCTCCCGCCCTCTCTCCTCTCGCCCTCTCTCCTCTCGCCCTCTCTCCTCTCGCCTCTCGCCCCGCCCTCTATCATCTCCCCTCTCGCCCTCTCTCCTCTCGCCTCGCCCTCTCTCCTCTCGCCTCGCCCTCTCTCCTCTCTCCTCTCGCCTCGCCCTCTCTCCTCTCGCCTCGCCCTCTCTCCTCTCGCCTCGCCCTCTCTCCTCTCGCCTCGCCCTCTCTCCTCTCGCCCTCTCTCCTCTCGCCTCGCCCTCTCTCCTCTCGCCTCGCCCTGTCTCCTCTCGCCTCGCCCTGTCTCCTCTCGCCTCTCGCCCTCTCGCCCTCTCTCCTCTCGCCTCGCCTTCTCTCCTCTCGCCTCGCCCTCTCTCCTCTCGCCTCGCCCTCTCTCCTCTCGCCTCTCGCCTCTCTCTCCTCTCGCCCTCTCTCCTCTCGCCTCTCGCCCTCTCTCCTCTCGCCCTCTCTCCCTCTCGCCTCGCCCTCTCTCCTCTCTCCTCTCGCCTCGCCCTCTCTCCTCTCTCCTCTCGCCTCGCCCTCTCTCCTCTCGCCCTCTCTCCTCTCTCCTCGCCCTCTCGCCTCTCGCCTCGCCCTCTCTCCTCTCTCTTCGCTCTCTCTCCTCGCCCTCTCGCCTCTCGCCTCGCTCTCTCTCCTCTCGCCTCGCTCTCTCTCCTCTCGCCTCGCCCTCTCTCCTCTCGCCTCGCCTCTCTCTCTCTCGCCCTCTCTCCTCTCGCCTCTCGCCTCCCGCCTCTCGCCCCGCCCTCTCTCCTCTCGCCTCTCGCCCCGCCCTCTCTCCTCTCGCCTCTCGCCCCGCCCTCTCTCCTCTCGCCTCTTCGTTTCTGACTCACTTTGTCTCAGGATCAAAGGAGATCGCCAAACTACGACCAGATTCACGATCATTAGATCTCTCTCTCTTTCATTATCTATCTATCTATCTATCTTTATTTCTTTCTCTCTCTCTCTCTCTCTCTCTCACTTTCTCTCTCTCTATCTCTCTCTCTCTCTCTCTCTCTCTCTCTCTCTCTCTCTCTCCCTCTCAAAAAGAAAGAGAAAAAATCGTCACCCAATAATCATTATCATCAGCTTTAACGGTCTTCCGAGACTCCTTCTCTCCCCCTTCGCTGCCTCGAGCCTTAGGCCTACTCTTAATGTACTTGTCGCTGTCTTCGGCGTCCTAATGGCTCGCTTCCTGGTTTTTTTTTTTTTTTTTTTTTTTTTTTTTTTGCTTGCTTGTTTATCACGTCTCGTTCGGTTTTCGCCCTTTTTTCGCCCTTTCTCTGCCCATACCCCCCATCTTCTACCCCTGCCCGTACCCTCTCCATACCCCCATCTCCTTCCCCTGCCCATACCCTCTATAAAGGTGCAATACATGCAATACCTACTTCCCATGTGTGTCCACATCTAGACCACGTGTTGTGGCAGGGGCGCCATGTGCGTGCCCCACGCTCACTGCCCCTCGCTTCACCCACGCCTGTTTGCGCCCCTAGGACTCCTCTGGCCGGATAAAAGGGAGACCAATCTTGACCCAGTCTTACACCCTCAGCGACCTTCTCAGTGACCGCTTCTGACCTGAGTTGCCCTCCCGGCGCCCAGCCGGGGGATCCACCCAGCGCCGTTCTTCGTGTATCGTTATTCTTGTGTATGTGTTGTAACTCTTAGCAATAAAGAGAACAGCCACACCGGGTATCACTGACACCACCTTGTACTTCAAAGAACAGTACAAACCAAGAGCTCTTAGTAAAATCTCACACCCTCTCCATACCCCATTCCCCTTCCCCTTACCTATACTCTATCCCTTCCCTTACCCATACTCTATCCCTTCCCTTGCCCATAACCATACTCTATCCCTTCCCTTGCCCATACCCATACTCTATCCCTTCCCTTGCCCATACCCATACTCTATCCCTTCCCTTGCCCATACCCATACTCTATCCCTTCCCTTGCCCATACCCATACTCTATCCCTTCCCTTGCCCCTACCCATACCCAGCTCCTTCCTTGCCCATTCTTCAGTGAGATTTTTTATTTTTGGGTCATTTTTCCTTCTTTCGCGTATTTTCTTTTTCTTGGCAGGTGTGTTTTTAATCGTCGATTTTCCCCCTTGTTCCTCCCTGTTTAAAACGCGTCACTTATTGTGCCCCGCCGGCGCTAATTACCAGCTCATTGCAGTCGGGCGGGTATTAATTATTCCTTTTAATTATTCCTTAATGATTTCCGGATGTGGATCGAGCCGCTGGGACCGGAGCTCAAGACCGCGAAAGTGGATCGCCTCCCTCCGACACAGGTACAAAGTTTGACTTCGTTCCCCTGAAGTCGTTGCCAGGGAATCGGTTCCTGCAGAGGGTCGTTGCGGGGTGTTTGAAGAGTCTGGCTGGATTCGCAAGGAAGGGGTTAAGCTGGAGCGTTTCTACGGTGAGGGATGTTATCTTGAACACTATAACCAAAGTCTCTTGAATTCATGAAAACCATTAATTACATGTGTTTATTCATTTACAAGGTAGTCCACATGGGGTCGCGGATGATAAGGAGATAGTCTATCACCGCAGGAGAGAGAAGGAGAATGAGAGAGAGAGAGAGAGAAGGAGAGAGGGAGGGAGGGAAGAGAGAGAGAGAGGGGGGGGGGAGAAGGAGGAAGCGAGAGGAAGAGGGAGAGAAAGAAAGAAAGAGAAGAGAGAGAGAGAGGGGGGGGAGAAGGGAAGCGAGAGGAAGGAAGGGATAGAGAGGAAAGAGAGAAGATAGGAAGTGAGAGAGAGAGAGAGGGGGGGGGGTGAGAAGGGAAGCGAGAGGAAGAGAGAAAAAGGAAGTAAGAGAACGGAGAGAGCAAGATAAAAAGAGAGAAAAAGAGAGAGAGCAAGATAAAAAGAGAGAAAGAGAGAGAGAGAGATGATAAAGAAGAAGAGCAAGACGCCACCCCACGGAGACCCCAGCGTAGAGGGCTTACCGGAGAGACAACCGTCACCGTAGACGCATCGAATCCGGAATAATCTCTCGGCCATATTACTTCTGCCTCCTTCCGAGACGACGGCGCGGAAGGAGGGGGAGGGAGATAAGGAGGAATTCATTTCCGGTGCTAGTTCAGCCGATAGATGGGGGGGCGTGGAGGAGGAGGGAGGGAGGGAGGGAAGACATGGGGGTGAAGGAAGAGGAGGAGAGGGTGAAGGAGAAAGAAAATGTGATCAGAGGGAAGAATGGGGTTGGAAGAAGGATGGGGGAAGAAGTAAAAAAAAAAAAGATTAGGGGGAAGAAAGGAAGGAGGAGGAGGAGAGGAGGAATAGGAGAAGGAGGAAAGGGAGGAGGAGGAGAAGCAGGAAGAGGAAGAGGGAGAAGAGGAGGAGGATCAAGGACGACGGAAGGGAGCAGCAGGAAGAGGAGGAGGGGGGGGAGGAGGAGGGGAAGCAGGGCTGTGAAGAGGGAGATACCGGGCGGACACAGCAGCAGAGAGACGGGCGCGGAGAGATAAGGAAAGTCTCGGAGCGGATTCGGAAAACTTTCAAAATATATGAACGAAGACTGAGGACGCGCCGGTGACGAGTGTCTGAGGCCGCAGTCACTTTTTGGGCCTTCGGGTGAGGACGAGGGTGGTCGGCGCCGCGGCTCTGCTGGGCGCTGAAGAAGGCTTTCATTGAAGGGTCTTTGTAGGGGGTGGATGGGGAGGGAGGGGGGAGCGGGAGATAAAAGCCTGCATGGGATGAAAAGGTTTCGTCACAAAATAAAACAAATAAGATAAGTAAATAATGATAATGATAATAATGATGAAAAGATAATGATAATAATAATAATGAAAAAATATAATAATGATGGTAATAATGATAATGATAATAATAATAAAGATATATAATAATGATAATGCGTAAAAAAGGGAAACACACAGACGACGATAAAGTTGAAATTGGAAGTAAGTGAAAACAGTCATGGGATGAATTGTGTGGAATTCATGTTGAACAGATTGCAACAGGAACGACGAAGGGAAGGGCAAGTAAAACACACGAATATGCCGAAGGCCTTTTCACTATTGCCCTGACGAAGCAATAGTGAAAAGGCCTTCGGCATATTCGTGTGTTTTCTTGCCCTTCCCTTCGTCGTTCCTGTTGCAATGGGATGAATTGCTCTCGATTGTCGAAATATCGGTAATAATGATAGTTATCAATAATGATGGTGATAATGGTATAGTAACGGTAATAGAGGTAATAATGGTAAAATGTAATAGCAAAATATGTACCAAGGGCTTTCGCATTCAAAAGGCAGGCAGGACACACACTTATTGCTTACCATTGGTATTTTGATATATAATTATGTCGAAGGATTATCCTCCGTCCCATCTCGGGAAAATAAAAGTAAACTGGCAACTCACCCTCGACTAATCCGCTTATCCAGAGCAAAAAAAAAAAAAAATAAAAAATAAATAAAAGAATAAAATTAAAAAAAGAAAAAAATAGTGTTTGAAGACAAAAAAAAAAAAAAAAGTAAAACGTAATAAAAGATTGTATACGTTTTACAGATACAGAGTATATATATAAACAAGTTTTAATTAGTGTCAGATGATTGGAATAAATCTGAAACTGGAATTGAAACTGGACGCGCTATAGACTCTCGGGTTTTCTACCAGGCTTTTATTATTATTTATTTATTTATTATTTACTTATTATTTATTTTATTTTACTTATTTAGTTTTATTGGGAATTCTCAATGGAACTGATAACAGATGAGATCATCTTTAACATAAATATATATATATATATATATATATATATATATATATATATATATATATAGAGAGAGAGAGAGAGAGAGAGAGAGAGAGAGAGAGAGAGAGAGAGAGAGAGATCTGATTACTTGTTTTGCAACAAAACTACATATCTAAGAAGAAATACATATGTATTTATATTTTTATATTTCTTTTTAATCTTATTTATTTATTTATCTATTTATTTATTTAGAATACTGATTTATTTATTTATTTAGAATACTGATTTATTTATTTATTTATTTAGAATACTGATTTATTTATCTATTCAGAATACTGAACTCACCGCAGCTGCAGGTTGTTTCAGTTTTACATTGTTTCTGTGAATAAGTCTAGTATTTACCTTTCTCAAACTGTTTAGATTTGGTAGTTGAAGGGATACAAAGATAGCAGTGTTAGTAGTAATGATAGCAAGGTTAAATATGGGAATGATAGCCATAATGACAACAGCAGAACTAATAGCAGATACAGTAAATAATGATAATGAAAGTGAAGATGACGATGATGATCATCTTTATTTCAACCCCCCCCCCAAAAAAAAAAAAAAAAAAAAAAAATTAATAAAAATAAAAACAGTAAATAACGCCCGTCCAGCCCTGGTTTACTTCGATTGTAAATAAAAGTGATGATGATAACAGCAATAACAAAGATTAGAATAAGAATCATAACAACTCCCCCCCCCCCCGCGTTCTAGATAACAGTGATAACAGTAATAAAGATGAGAATAACAGTCATAATAACGACAGAAAATAAAGCCCATCCAACCCCCGATTTACTCTCGGGCGCAGACGAATGGCGGGTGGGCGTGAGGCGGGCGTGAGGCGGGTGGGCGTGAGGCGGGCGGGCGGGTGGGCGGGTGGGCGGGCGGGCGTGAGGCGGGCGGAGGTAACACATTTTCAATAATCCTCCGCCTGCGACCTCCGAGAATGAAAAATTTGCTCCAAGTCACTCGTATGCGCGATGCCCGGCACATCTGCGAGAGGATCGGGGGGGGAGGCTGGGAGGAGAGGGTGAGGAAGATGGGAGGAGAGGGGGTGGCTGGGATGGGGAGGAGGAGGGGAGGCTGGGATGGGGAGGAGAGGAGGAAGGAAGGAGAGGGAGAGGAGGGGAGGGTTAGAAGGAGGAGAGGGAGGAGGGGGGATGGAGAGGAGAGGCTGAGGGATGGGGAGGAGGGAGGGTTAGAAGGAGGAGAGTGGAGGGTGGGAGGAGAGGAGGGAGGATGGGGAGGTGGAGGGGTGGCTGGGATGGAAGGAGGGGGAGGAGGAAGGAAGAGGAGAGGGGGGAGGAGAGGGAGAGGAGGGAGGGTTAGGAGGAGGGGAGCGGGGAGGGAAAGGAAGAGGAGAGTGGAGGGGGAGGGTTAGGAGGAGGAGGGAGGCTGGGAGGAGGGGGAGAGAAGGAGGAGAGTGGAGGGGAAGCTGGGACGGGAGGAGGGGGGGACTGGGGTGCCTATGTGATGTAGAGATCGTATTCAATTTTCCTTTTTTTTGTTCGTTTCTTTTATTGTATTTTTTGTTTTTGGTTTTATTTCCTGGATTTATTTTGTTTGTTTGTTTGTTTGGGTGATTATTTGTTTACTTAATTATTCGTCTCTTTGTTTATTCATTTATTTGTTTATTTTTTCTGTTTATATTTGCATTAAGACATTTATTTGTTTACTTATATTTTTGTTTTTAAGTTTATTCATTCACATATTTCTTAAATCAATGCTTTATTTATCCATTTATTCATTTTTGGTGCTTTATTCGACACCTTCCTGGGTATAATTCCTGCGGTCTTTTTAACGCTGTATCCATGTCAGTATATTTGACATGTTGAAAGAGAGTGAAAGAGTGAGAAGAAGAGAGAAAGAAAGAGAGGGAGAGGAAGAGGAAGAGGAAGAGAGAGAGAGAGGGTGAAAGTGAGAGTGAGAGAGAGACACGGGCAGACAGACAGACAAACTAACTGAGAGAACAAGAACGAGAAAAATGAAAGCGAGAGAGTAAGAAAGAGAAAAAGAGAGCGAGAAAGAGAAAAAGAGAGCGAACAAGAGAAAGAGGAAGAGAGCGAGAAAAAGAGAACGAGAAAGAGATAGCGAAAGAGTAAATACGAGAAAAAAGAGAACGAACAAGAGAAAGAGAGACAGCGAGCAGAGGGAGAGACCAAAGCGTTTCCACGCCCGAACACCATCCCGGGCGTGAGAAGAGGGTGTGCTTGCTTCATTCACGGCGGACTTCGGGAGACGGCTGGCGAGGTAGTCCTGGACCTTATTTTACAGGGCGTTTTTTAGCTGTGCTTTGGTTAGTCTTTGTTTTATTTATCTTTTTTTTTTTTAGGTGTTTTCGAAGAGAGTGAGGGAGGGAGGGAGGGAAGGAGGGAGGGAGGGAGGGAGGGAGGGAGGGAGTGGGTGAGTGGGGGAGGGAGTGGGTGAGTGGGTGAGTGGGTGAGTGAGTGAGTGGGTGAGTGAGTGAGTGAGTGAGTGAGTGAGTGGGTGAGTGAGTGAGTGGGTGAGTGAGTGAGAGTGATAGTGTGTGAGAGTGTATGTGAAAGAAAGAGAATGAGAAAGAGAGAGAGAGGAGTGAAAAAAGCGAAAAGGAAAGTGGGGAAAAAAGAGAAAAAAGTAAACGAGAGAAATAAGAAAAAAACGAAAAGAAACAGATAAAAAGAAAGAAAAGAGGGAGAGAGAAACGAAAAGAAACAGATAAAAAGAAAGAAAAGAGAGAGAAAGAAAAGCCGAAAGGAAAATGACCCCAAACCGAACCGTTCCTTCGACGCCATCTGGATCCAGGGCGAGTCACTCCGAGATGAAAACACAACGCGAACGGCCAGGCAGATTCGGCGTTGTGTGGCTGCGCGCGCCCACCACTCCCACGCGACGCCCCAATATCGAAAAAGGCGAGAAGGGGGGGGGGGGGGAAGAGGGAGGGGGAGGGGGGAGTAAGGAGATGGGGAGGGTGGGGGGATGGGGAAGGTGGGGGCAAGGAGATGGGGGAGGGTGGGGGGGGTGGGTGGGAGGGATGGGGCAAGGAGATGGGGAGGGTGGGGGATGGGGAGAGGGATGGAGGGCAAGGAGAGGGAGAGGGAGGGTGGTGGGAGAGGGAGGAGGAGGGTGGGAGAGGGAGAAGAAGGGTGGGGCGAGGGAGAGAGGGTATGTCTAGAATGAAAGGGGAATATTTGAAAGAACGAGAAAAAGAAGATGAAGAAGAATTAAGAAAGAACGAAAGAAAGAAGTAGTTATGACCAAACATCTGGAGAGTTTAGTGTCTCCTACCTTTCCTCCCCCGCCCTCTCCCTTTCCCTCCCCCCCCCCTCTTCTCATCAACTCGCCCCACCTCTCTCTTACCCTCTCCCCCCCTCTCTTCATCAACTCCTACCTCTACCCTTCCCTCTTCATCAACCCCCCACCTCTCCCTCCTTTTCCTCTCCCCTTCCTTCTCCCCCTTCACTCTTCATCACTCCCCACACACACGCATACTTCTCCCTTTCCCTTTCTCCCCACTCCCGCCTCTCTTCATCAACCCCACCCCACACACACACACCTCTTCCTTCCCCCACCCACCCCCAGCCCCACACACACACCTCTCCCTCCTCCCCCAGCCCCCCCCACACACCTCTCCCATTCATTAAACCGTTCCCCATTCAAGGTTCTCTTTTTCCCCTCCGCCGTAAACAGAAATAACCCCGCCGTGGAAGTTCGGCTCGAGCGCCCGCCCACTCCTCGGGCGGGATGGGCGGGATGGGCGGGGCTCCGGGGCTGGAAATTGGAAACGTCGGCGTGAAATATAAGCCATGCTCGCCGGGGTGGGGGGGGGGCCTATCCGCGCCGGGGGGAGGTGGTGGGGGGGGAGGAAGGGGGGGGAGGAGGGGAGGAGGAGGGCAGGGAAGGGGGGAGGGGAAGGGAAGGGAGAAGGAGAGGGAGGGGAAAGGAAGGATGGAAGGGAGGGGAGGGAGGAGGAAGGGAGGAAGGAGGAGGAGGGGAGGCGAGAGGATTCCAGGGGGGAGAGGAGGGACTAGGGACAAGGGTCGAGGGATCAGGAATGAGGGACGAGCGATAATGGACGAGGAGCTTGGGAACAGAGGCTAAAGATTAGGGACTAGGGAATAGAGGACAAGGACAAGGGACTCGAGACCAGGGACGAGATACTGTGGTCCAAAAATCAGGGAGAAAGAGAGAGAGAGAAAAAAAGAAAGAGAGGGAGAGGGAGGGAGGAAGGACGGAGAGAGGGAGGAAGGACGGAGAGAGGGAGGAAGGACGGAGAGAGGGAGGAAGGACGGAGAGAGGGAAGGAAGGACGGAGAGAGGGAAGGAAGGACGGAGAGAGGAAGGAAGGAAGGAAGGAAGGAAGGAAGGAAGGAAGGAAGGAAGGAAGGAAGGAAGGAAGG
>NC_091557.1:861494-876494 GCF_042767895.1 Penaeus vannamei | reverse complement strand
AGGGGGGAAGGGAAGCAGAATGAGGAAGGGGGAAGGAGGAAGGAAGGTGGAAGGGGGGAAGGAAAGGGAAAGGGGGAAGGGAAGGGGAAGGAGGAAGGAAAAGGGGGGAGAAAGGAAGCGAAAGGGGGGAGAAGGGAAGGGGAAGGAGGATGGAAAAGAGGAAAAAGAAATTTTTTTCAGACTTTTTTTCTTTTCTTTTTTTCTTCGTGAGGGAGACTCTTGTTACCAGACGTGAATAAAGTAGGAGGTTGCTGAGGACGAAGCATCAGTTAAGGGAAATGGCTTCGGCGCGGGAGTGGATAGAGGCGCAGGATGATGCTCGGTGGAAGAAGGATGCTGCGGGGATGACGAAGGATGCTGCGAAGTCCGAACGAGGTGCGAGATGACGGGACGAACGGAGGAGGAGGGGAAAGGTGGGAGAGATGGGAGGGAAGTGGGAAGAAACGAAGGGAGGAGGAGGGGAAATAGGAAGGAGAGGAAAGGTGGAAGAGAGAGGGGTCGGGGAGATAGGAAGGGGAAAGATGAAGGTGGGGGAGAGGAGGAAAGTGGGAAGAGGAAGATGAAGGAGAGGAAAGGTGGGAGAGGTGGGAGGGAGGGAGGTGGGAAGGGGAAAGATGGAGGAGAGGAAAGGTGGAAGAGAGAGGGGTCGGGGAGATAGGGAGGGGAAAGAGAAAAAAGAAGGGAAAGGAGGGGGAGGGGAGGGAGGGGGGAAGGGGAAAAGATGAAGGAGAGGAAAGGTGGGAGAGATGGGGTAGAGGAATGGGAAGGGAAAGATGAAGGAGGGAGATGGTAGGAGAGAGGGGGGAGTTGGGAAGGAAAGATGATGGAGGGAGAAGGTGGGGGAGATGGGAAGGAGGAGGAAGTGGGAAGAGGAAGGATGGAGGAGGAAAGGGGAGAGGAGGAAGGTGAGAAAGGAAGGAAAGAGGAGGAAGATAGGAGAGAAGGGAAGGGGAATGAGGAAAGAGGGGAGGAATTAAGGGGAAAAGATGGAGGGAGAAGGAGGGAGAGATGGGGAGGAGGGAGTTCGGAAGAAAAAAGAGAAAAGGAGGGAAAGATAGGAGAGAGGAGGAGGGAGGCGGAAGGAGAAAGGTGGGAGAGAGGGGAGGGAAAAGACGGGAGAGAAAGGATGGGGAAAGGAGATAGAAAACTATAACGAGTAGAGAAGGAAGTGATAAAAACAAAAATAAGGGAAGATGGAAGAATGGAAAGAGTAAAAAGGATAAAAAAGAAAAAAAAAAAATAGACGTGATAAAGAGAAAGGTGGGGAGGAGAGAGAAGAGGGAAGTTGGGGAAGTGATAAAAAGAAAGGTAGGGAAGATGGAGAATGGCAAGAGTAAAAAGGATAAAAAAAAATAAGACGTGATAAAGAGAAAGATGGGGAGGAGAGAGAAGAGGGAAGTTGCGAAAGGGTTACAAGACGAAGTTCGAGAGGCTGCGAGACGGCGAAGAAGGCAAGGGAAGGGGATTCAGGGGCGGATGTGCATTAGGGCCGAGGCTCGTCTTTCGCTCGCCCTCGCTGGGTCTAGGGCAGGTTGGGGGGGGGGGGTGGAGAAAGGGGGGAGAAGGAGAAGAGGAAGGGGAAGGAGGGAAGGGGGAGGGAAAGGAGGGGGCGAGGGGGGAGAAGGGGTAGGAGGGGGGAGAAGGGAAGGAGGAAGGGGAAGAGGGGGAAAGGGAAGGGAGGAAGTAGGAGAAAGGGAAGGGGAAGGAGAAGGGGAATGGAGGGGGGAGAAGGGGGAAGGAAGAAGGAGAAGGGGGGGGAGACGGGAAGGGGAAGGGAAGGGAAAGTGGGAAAGGAAAGGGGAGGATGAAGGGGGAAGAGAAGGGGAAGGAGGAAGGGTAAAGAAGAAGGGAAAGGGGATGGGAAGGGAAGGAGGAAGGGGGAGGAAGAAGGGAAAAGAGGAGGAGAAGGGAAGCGGAAGGAGGAAGAGGATGGGAGTTGGCAATGGGAAAGGGAGACGGAAAAGAGAAAGATAAAGGAAAAGCTGCCAAGAAGGGGAATGAGAATGGCGATGGGGAAAGAGATGGAGAAGGTGAAAGGGAAGGGGCAAGGTGTGAAAGAAGGAAAATGAGAGAAACAATACCAACAAGATAGGCAGTGTGCATGTGTGAGAAAGAGAGAGAGAGACAGACAGACAGACACAGACAGAGAGAGAGTGAGAGAGACAGAGACAGAGTGAGAGAGACAGAGAGAGTGAGAGAGACAGAGAGAGTGAGAGAGACAGAGAGAGTGAGAGAGACAGAGAGAGTGAGAGAGACAGAGAGAGTGAGAGAGAGAGAGAGAGAGAGTGAGAGAGTGTGAGTGTGAGAGTGTGTGTGTGAGTGTGTGTGTGAGAGTGTGTGAGAGAGAGAGTGAGAGAGAAAGAGTGAAAGAGAGAAAGTGTGAGAGAGAGAGAGAGAGAGAGAGAGAGAGACAGAGACAGAGAGAGACAAAGAGAGAGAGTGAGAGAGACAGAGAAGAGAGTGAGAGAGAGCAGAGAGAGAGAGAGAGAGCAGAGAGAGCAGAGAGAGCAGAGAGAGAGAGAGAGAGCAGAGAGAGAGTGAAAGAGACCAGAGAGAGAGTGAAAGAGACCAGAGAGAGAGTGAAAGAGACCAGAGAGAGAGTGAGAGAGACCAGAGAGAGAGAGTGAGAGAGACAGAGAGAGAGAGTGAGAGAGACAGAGAGAGAGAGTGAGAGACACAGAGAGAGAGTGAGAGAGACAGAGAGAGAGAGTGAGAGAGACAGAGAGAGAGAGTGAGAGAGACAGAGAGAGAGAGTGAGAGAGACAGAGAGAGAGAGTGAGAGAGACAGAGAGAGAGAGTGAGAGAGACAGAGAGAGAGAGAGTGAGAGAGAAGAGAGAGAGTGAGAGAGACAGAGAGAGAGAGTGGAAGGAGACAGAGAGAGAGAGTGAGAGAGGAAGAGAGTGAGAGAAGAGTGAGAGACAGAGAGAGAGAGAGAGAGACAGAGAGAGAGAGAGAGAGAGAGAGAGAGTGAGAGAGACAGAGAGAATGAGAGAGAGAGAGAGAGACAGACAGACAGACAGACAGACAGACAGACAGACAGACAGACAGACAGACAGAGAAAGAGAGAGAGAGAGAGAGAGAGAGAGAGAGAGAGAGAGAGATACATGTATTTCTGACGAAGATGTATTCGAAACCGGTCAAATACATCTCTTGCATTGTGGAGATATTCATTCTCATTCGTGCCTTTCTACATTTGTCAACATGAATGCGGCTCAGAGATATACAACTCCTGGAATGGCTCTTGGTATTATGCTGCCAATAACACACAATTCCCCTGTGACTAATAGTTCTCTTTTCTTTACAGGTAAGTTGTATTTACGACCCAGTTCATCAAGGTACGTGTTACGACCTGTTTCACTAATGCAGCAGTTAATATTATGTCTAAAAAAGTAAATAAAAACCTAGACGCATAACTTGTTAAGAGAATAAACAAACACAGCGAAAAAGCACCGCGTATCAGGGGAATTCTTTCAGGTGGGATCAACAACACTGAAACAGAAACATCATTTTTATTCCCAGGAGGAGCGAAGGGCGATTCATATCGAAACGTCAGATTTTTTTTTTCTTTTCTTTTTTCCTTTCGTTTTTTCCTTTCCTTTCCTTTTTTATCGTCGTTGTAGGATATTCCCCTATTCGTTCCCCTACAGCAGGAATGTCGACGAGCAGAGAATCTCCATTTAACAAGAGACAAAGCGAAACGCATTTTGTATTCTGTAAAATAACATAGTTACTCGGGTCACGTGTTCAGGCTTCTCCAGCATCCACTTCAAGGCGACGGATGTCATTGTTAAGCGAGAAAAAAATATTCTTTATATTGCAAAACATTTATTAAAATTGCATTCGATTCTTAGGAGCTTCTGAGGGGTAAGGAAGAAGCAAAATAGATAAATAAATAGGTTGTTGTATAGATTGACAATACATAGGTTGTTGTATAGAGTGAGAAACACGATAGGTAAATAAATGAATAGATAAATAGGTTGTATAGATTGACGTGTTGGAAATCTTTCAAGCATCTGCATCGGTGAAGGTTCGACATGTTGGCTGATAAGTGATTTACTTAGTCGCTCTTTTCACGCCTTTTCACTGCTTAATGATAATCATCTACATGGATTTATTTCCCACCCTGTATGCTGCTAAATCCATAATCTTCAGTCACAGGATTTATTTAAGATTGAGGCGCAAGACAAACGGATGGGAAGCGTCACTCGCCTCTCGCAAGGATGGCATTCGTGTTCTGGACCAATAAACCTTTTCCATTGACGCATTTCCTTCTACAGGGCGAGCGCGGGAAGCAGAGAGTGTCTGTCAAGAGGTGGGATTTGTATGGAGAGAGCCAGGCCGAGGAATTTTAGTCGATTTCGGACCCTCTCTCTTTCTCTCTCTGTCTCTGTCTCTGTCTCTGTCTCTGTCTCTGTCTCTCTCTCTGTCTCTCTCTCTGTCTCTCTCTCTGTCTCTCTCTCTGTCTCTCTCTCTGTCTCTCTCTCTCTCTCTCTCTCTCACTCTCTCTTTCTCTCTCTCTCTCTCTCTCTCTCTCTCTCTCTCTCTCTCTCTCTCTCTCCCCAAAAAAAGACGTTTTTTCATCTACTTTTCAAGCAGATTTCTTATTTATTTATATAAATGTTTGCTTGTTTATCATTTTAAATGTATTTATAACGAATCAACCTTTCGCTATCAGTAAGCATTCTACACTTCACGGAAAGACTAAATACATTATTGATACAATACAAAAATAGGTTTTCCACCAAGCTCTCTATTACAAAACATACGCCAAAGTCAACATCACGCATTCCTCATAAAAACACGAATGAGTGATCAGTCCGCGATTGGCTGGCTATATATAAGCAGCAGAAACGAACACGTGGTCTTGTGGCGGCCGGGAAGTCGAGGCGGAGGAGGAGGGGGTGGTGTTCGGATTGACTGTGGCTTCGGGTTCATGTTGGAGGGATTTTTTTTTTGAGTGGGTTTTAGGTCCGTCATGAAGGTTATGGTTTTGGTAACGTTAATTAGTTTGTTTGTTCGTTGGTTAGCAGGATAACTTAAAAAGTTAAGAGAAGATTTTGTTATTTTATTATTATTATTATTTATTTATTTATTTATTTATTTATTTTTTTTTTTTACCAGAGGTGTGACGTAGCCTAATTTAGATGCCACTGAACTTTATTTATTCCCTTTTCTCTGTTTATCCAATGATTACATACAAATTATAATCATTATTACCTTTATTTCCTCCGCCAAGGATTTTAGGTTTACAGACGCCACCAGTGAACTCATTGAGAAAGAAGTGATTTCAATGTGATTCTTCAAGTGTGAATATTTCTAATGCATCAGTGACCCTATTGTCTTGGCGGAGGTATGCGCTCTCTGAATGCCTTTGGTTTGGTATGTTATGGCTTTGGCTTCGGGTTAATGTAGTTTTTCTTTTTCTTTTGTGTGTGTTTGTTTGTTTGTTTTCGTATGTTATGGCTTTGGGATCATGTGGTTATTTATGTATTTATTTATATTGTTTGTTTTCGTGTGTTTTGGCTTCGGGTTCATGTGGATGGATTTTTTTGCGTGTGTTTGTTTTCGTATGTTATGGCTTCGGGTTCATGTTTTTTTTTTCTTTCTTTCTTTCTTTTTTTTTTTTTTTTTTTTGCTTGTGTTTTTTTTCGTATGTTATGACTTCGAGTTCATGTGTTTTTCATGTGTTTTTTTTTTGCGTGTGTTTGTTTTCGTATGTTGTGGGTTTGGGTTCATGTAGTTTTTCTTTTTCTTTTTGTGTGTGTTTGTTTTCGTATGTTATGGCTTCGGGTTCATGTAGTTTTTTTTTTTCTTTTCTTTTCTTTTCTTTTTGTGTGTGTTTGTTTTCGTATGTTATGGCGTTGGGATCATGTGGTTATTTGTTTATTTATTTTGTGTTCGTTTTCGTGTGTTTTGGCTTCGGGTTCATGTGGATGGATTTTTTGCGTGTTTGTTTTCGTATGTTATGGCTTCAGGTCCATGTAGAATTTATTTTGTATGTGTTTGTTTTCATATGTTATGGCTTCGAGTTCATATGGATGTTTTGCGTGTTAGTTTTCGTATGCCATGGCTTCTGGTTCGTGTGGATTTTTTCTTTTTCTTTTTTTTGCGTGTGTTTGTTTTCGTATGTTATGGCTTCGGGTTCATGTAGAGTTTTTCCTTTTCTTTTTGTGCGTGTTTGTCTTCGTATGTTATGGCTTCGAGTTCGTGTGGATTTTTTTTTGCGTGTGTTTGTTTTCGTTAGTTATGGCTTCTGGTTCATGTAGATTTTTTTTCTTTTTTGCTTGTGTTTGTTTTCGTATGTTATGACTTCTGGTTCATGTGGATGGACGCGTTTTGAGTGGGTTTGTTTTCGTATGTTTTGGCTTCGGATTCACGTAGAAAGATATGTGTGTGTGTGTATTTGTTCTTTTATTTTATGGCTTCGAGTTCATTTGGCGGGAATTTTCATTTTTTATTTATATATTTTCGTGTGTTTTCTCGTATGTTTTAAATTAGGAGGATTAGATGATGAAAATAAAAGTCGTCTATAAGGGTCGATTTTCCGTAACTGATGTTGATTATTTTATTCGTGAGTCCATTGATGTTTGTAGTGATTTTGTCATTCGTGCGGATTAATTTAATTAATTACTAAAATTTTGGGTCACATCGAATGCTATTTATCCCAGAGAGTTAGTCAGTCCGCTCGCATTAATTCATTTTTAATAGATCTCGTTACTTCTTTCTCAACTGCCTATACTATTATGCTGATGTGTATATAGATCGATGGATAGATAGATGGATGAATAGATAAATAGATGAATAAATAGATAAATAGATTGATAGATAGATAGATTAATAGATAAATAAATAGATAAATAAATAGATAGATATAAACGAACAAATAAAGAAAATGAAATTGAAAAAGTAAAAAAAAAAAAAGAAAAAATCAACACGCAAAACTAAGCAAAACGAAAAAAAAACAAAAAACACGAAATACACATGAAAAATATAATCAGAATAAGCAAGAAAGAAAACACAAACAAACAACAACAGATAAAAGATGAAAAGCGAATGAAAAAGGAAATCAGGCGAGACATGCGTCCATTCATCCTCGGCGCCACTCACCTGTCCAGCTTCCGGATCTGCCGCGGAAAAAAAACTGTCACAGGAGATGCAACTTGGGGGGAAAAGAGGGAGGTTTACAACATAGGCCTACAACTTGTCTATTTGAGCCTAAACTTACTTACATAGGCCTACAACTTGTCTATTTAAGCCTACAACTTACATAGGCCTACAACATACAACATAGGCCTACAACTTATTTACATAAGCCTATAATTCACTTACATAGGCATGCAACTCATATCATAGGCCTACAACTTATCTATTTAAGCCTACAAGTTACTTACATAGGCATACAACATACAACATAGACCTATAACTTACCTACTTAAGCCTAAACTTACATAGGCATACAACTCACAACATAGGCTTACAACTTACCTACATAAGCATACAACTCAGTCACAGGCATATAATTTACTTGCGTAGGCCTATAACTCCCCTACATAAGCCTACAACTCACTTCCATAGGCATACAACTCACTTCCATAGGCCTGCAACTTGCAACATAGGCCTACAACTTACAACATAGGCCTACAACTTGCAACATAGGCCTACAACTTGCAACATAGGCCTACAACTTACAACATAGGCCTACAACTTACAACATAGGCCTACAACTTACAACATAGGCCTACAACTTACAACATAGGCCTACAACTTGCAACATAGGCCTACAACTTGCAACATAGGCCTACAACTTATAACATAGGCCTACAATTTATTTGGCTCATAACCTAGGCTTTCAACTTATTTGGGGAGAAGAAGGAGGAGGCTTATGACGAAGGCCTCCGTCTGGACGAAAGAAAAGAAACGAAAGAGGAATTATGGATTATGATTCTGAAACGAAGGCCGGGGACGCTGGGCCGAAGTCTTGTGCTCTGTGACTTCACTTCGTTCTTTGTTTTATATTTCTTTATTTTCTATTTATTTTTGTTCTTTGTTTTGTATTTCTTTATTTTTGTTCTTTATTTCTGTTCTTTATTTTGTTTCTTTATTTCTGTTCTTTATTTTATGTTTCATTATTTCTGTTCTTTATTTTATGTTTCATTATTTCTGTTCTTTATTTTATGTTTCATTATTTCGGTTCTTTAGTTTATATTTTTTTTATTTTGTATTTCTTCATTTCTGTTCTTTAGTTTATATTTCTTTATTTTGTATTTTTTTATTTCTGTTCTTTATTTTGTATGTCTACTTCTGTTCTTTATTTTGTATTTTTCTATTTCTGTTCTTTATTTTATATTTCTTTGTTTTATTATTCTTTGCATCTCTTCTTTATTCTCATTTCTTTTCTTCTCTTCCCCTCATTACTTCCCTTCTTTATTCCCCTTCTTTACTTCTCTTCTTCATTTCCCTTCTGAACTTCCCCTCATTACTTCCCTTCTTTATTTCCTTTCTTTACTTCCCTTCTTTATCACCCTCCTCTACTTCCCTTCTTTATTCCCGTGAAGGTGTGTATTCCACCACCTGTTTGGGTCGAAGGATTTATTCAACGTCGAAGAGAAGAGAAGAGATAGGAGAGACGGAGGAGGGAATAGCAAATAGAAGGATAAGAAAACGAAAGAAAAAGAAAAAGAAAGAAAAAGGGTGCAGAAGGAAAGCAGGAAGGAATGACAGGTAGAAAGATTAGCAAACACATTTTTATTTAAAGGAAGAAGGTGAAGGAAAAGAGAAGAGATGGAAGAAGTAACAGATAAACGAATAAGAAACCAAAGGAAACCTAGAAAGAATGAAAACGAAAAAAATATATACGTTTATATATATATGTGTATATATATATATATATATATATATATATATATATATATATATATATATATATATATATATATATATATATATATATATACATACATATATATACACACACACACACACACACACATAAACACACAGCACGCATATATTACAATAGAGCAAATTTACATTCCTAATGAGGCTATCGGGTACTGATTGAAATCTACGGGAACCAAACCCACATTTGATTAGCTCTTCCTATTGGATTGGCTTGTAGGCGAATATATTCCTTTTGGAAGTCGTCCAAATGTCTAAAAATAAAAGATGGAACAACAACGGAGCCGAATGCACCCTTGCCTGTCCGACCGCAGCGCCAGACCTAATGGCCGCTATATCTGGAACAATTTTTTTTTTTTATTTTTTTTATTTTTTTTTTATTTTTATTTTTTAAGGAAAGGGGTAAATACTGGTTTTGAAATCGATACGGGAATTTACGTTCAAGAACCAGTGAATGATGACCGGATGCTAGAAGAGAGTTTGTGGAATATGGGACGAAAATCTCCGATCTAATTGCCGCTCTATCTGCACACATTTTATTTTATTTTATTTGTTTATTTTATTTTATTTTATTTTTATTTTTTTAATTATTTTTTTTTCTTTTTTAAGAAAAGGGGAAATACTGATTTTGAAATCGATATGGGATTTACACTCAAGAACTGATGAATTATGACATACTAGAATAGAGTTTGTGGAATATGCGACAAAAATCTCGGATGATATATCACATACATCCTCTCATTGTTTGTACAGATAAGTATTACAATCGTATCATCCGCCAAGGCAAGAATGTACGCTCGTTTTATCCACTAAGATGATAATTTACAATACTATCATCCGCAGAGACAACAATGTACAATACTTTCATCCACAGAGACAACAATGTACAATACTTTCATCCACAGAGACAACAATGTACAATACTTTCATCCACAGAGACAACAATGTACAATACTTTCATCCACAGAGACAACAATGTACAATACTTTCATCCGCAGAGACAACAATGTACAATACTTTCATCCACAGAGACAACAATGTACAATACTTTCATCCGCAGAGACAACAATGTACAATACTTTCATCCGCAGAGACAACAATGTACAATACTTTCATCCACAGAGACAACAATGTACAATACTTTCATCCGCAGAGACAACAATGTACAATAATGTCATCTGCAGAGACAAGAATTTACAATACTTTCAGCCGCAAAGACAACAATACACAATGCTTTCATCCGTAAAGACAAGAATTTACAATACAATCATTCGGAGAGTGAAGACTGTACAATATTATCCGCAGAGACAAGACTGTACAATCATATAACCAACATTGGCAAGAACGCACAACCCTATAAACCACCTCGACAAGACAACCCAACGCCCCACGTGGACAGGAAACCACCACCACCAACCAACCACCAACCAAACCCAACGGCAGTGCAATTGCAAACACGATGAGCCGGAGCGAAGGCGACTCGCCGAGGGGAGGGAGGCTCGCAACAAAGACAACACGCGACCCAATAACAAGGACAGCAATAATATCCACGATTTCGCCGGCGGTTTCTCGTGCAGCGCTGGCGGTTTCTCGTGCAGCGCCGGCGGTTCTCGTGCAGCGCTGGCGGTTTCTCGTGCAGCGCTGGCGGTTTCTCGTGCAGCGCTGGCGGTTTCTCGTGCAGCGCCGGCGGTTCTCGTGCAGCGCTGGCGGTTTCTCGTGCAGCGCTGGCGGTTCTCGTGCAGCGCTGGCGGTTTCTCGTGCAGCGCTGGCGGTTTCTCGTGCAGCGCCGGCAGTTCTCGTGCAGCGCTGGCGGTTCTCGTGCAGCGCTGGCGGTTTCTCGTGTAGCACTGGCGGTTTCTCGTGCAGCGCTGGCGGTTTCTCGTGCAGCGCTGGCGGTTTCTCGTGCAGTGCTGGCGGTTCTCGTGCAGCGCTGGCGGTTCTCGTGCAGCGCTGGCGGTTTCTCGTGCAGCGCTGGCGGTTCTCGTGCAGCGCTGGCGGTTCTCGTGCAGCGCTGGCGGTTTCTCGTGCAGCGCTGGCGGTTCTCGTGCAGCGCTGGCGGTTCTCGTGCAGCGCTGGCGGTTCTCGTGCAGCGCTGGCGGTTTCTCGTGCAGCGCTGGCGGTTCTCGTGCAGCGCTGGCGGTTCTCGTGCAGCGCCGGCGGTTCTCGTGCAGCGCTGGCGGTTTCTCGTGCAGCGCTGGCGGTTCTCGTGCAGCGCTGGCGGTTCTCGTGCAGCGCCGGCGGTTCTCGTGCAGCGCTGGCGGTTCTCGTGCAGCGCCGGCGGTTCTCGTGCAGCGCTGGCGGTTCTCGTGCAGCGCTGGCGGTTTCTCGTGCAGCGCTGGCGGTTTCTCGTGCAGTGCTGGCGGTTCTCGTGCAGCGCTGGCGGTTCTCGTGCAGCGCTGGCGGTTTCTCGTGCAGTGCTGGCGGTTCTCGTGCAGTGCTGGCGGTTCTCGTGCAGCGCTGGCGGTTCTCGTGCAGCGCTGGCGGTTCTCGTGCAGCGCTGGCGGTTCTCGTGCAGCGGCGGCGGTTCTCGTGCAGCGCTGGCGGTTTCTCGTGCAGCGCTGGCGGTTTCTCGTGCAGCGCTGGCGGTTTCTCGTGCAGCGCTGGCGGTTTCTCGTGCAGTGCTGGCGGTTCTCGTGCAGCGCTGGCGGTTTCTCGTGCAGCGGCGGCGGTTCTCGTGCAGCGCTGGCGGTTTCTCGTGCAGCGCTGGCGGTTTCTCGTGCAGCGCTGGCGGTTTCTCGTGCAGCGCTGGCGGTTTCTCGTGCAGTGCTGGCGGTTCTCGTGCAGCGCTGGCGGTTTCTCGTGCAGCGGCGGCGGTTCTCGTGCAGCGCTGGCGGTTTCTCGTGCAGCGCTGGCGGTTTCTCGTGCAGCGCCGGCGGTTTCTCGTGCAGCGCCGGCGGTTCTCGTGCAGCGCTGGCGGTTCTCGTGCAGCGCTGGCGGCTTCTCGTGCAGCGCTGGCGGTTTCTCGTGCAGCGCTGGCGGTTCTCGTGCAGCGCTGGCGGTTTCTCGTGCAGTGCTGGCGGTTCTCGTGCAGTGCTGGCGGTTCTCGTGCAGCGCTGGCGGTTCTCGTGCAGCGCTGGCGGTTTCTCGTGCAGCGCTGGCGGTTTCTCGTGCAGCGCTGGCGGTTTCTCGTGCAGCGCTGGCGGTTTCTCGTGCAGCGCTGGCGGTTTCTCGTGCAGCGCCGGCGGTTTCTCGTGCAGCGCCGGCGGTTCTCGTGCAGCGCTGGCGGTTTCTCGTGTAGCGCTGGCGGTTTCTCGTGCAGCGCTGGCGGTTTCTCGTGCAGCGCTGGCGGTTTCTCGTGCAGCGCTGGCGGTTTCTCGTGCAGCGCTGGCGGTTTCTCGTGCAGCGCTGGCGGTTTCTCGTGCAGCGCCGGCGGTTCTCGTGCAGCGCTGGCGGTTTCTCGTGCAGCGCTGGCGGTTTCTCGTGCAGCGCTGGCGGTTTCTCGTGCAGCGCCGGCGGTTTCTCGTGCAGCGCCGGCGGTTCTCGTGCAGCGCTGGCGGTTTCTCGTGTAGCGGCGGCGGTTCTCGTGCAGCGCTGGCGGTTTCTCGTGTAGCGCTGGCGGTTTCTCGTGCAGCGCTGGCGGTTTCTCGTGCAGCGCTGGCGGTTTCTCGTGCAGCGCTGGCGGTTTCTCGTGCAGCGCTGGCGGTTTCTCGTGCAGCGCTGGCGGTTTCTCGTGCAGCGCCGGCGGTTCTCGTGCAGCGCCGGCGGTTCTCGTGCAGCGCTGGCGGTTTCTCGTGCAGCGCTGGCGGTTTCTCGTGCAGCGCTGGCGGTTTCTCGTGCAGCGCCGGCGGTTCTCGTGCAGCGCCGGCGGTTCTCGTGCAGCGCTGGCGGTTTCTCGTGCAGCGCTGGCGGTTTCTCGTGCAGCGCTGGCGGTTTCTCGTGCAGCGCCGGCGGTTCTCGTGCAGCGCTGGCGGTTTCTCGTGTAGCGCCGGCGGTTCTCGTGCAGCGCCGGCGGTTCTCGTGCAGCGCCGGCGGTTCTCGTGCAACGCCGGCGGTTCTCGTGCAGCGCCGGCGGTTCTCGTGCAGCGCCGGCGGTTCTCGTGCAACGCCGGCGGTTCTCGTGCGGGAACTCGATATTGCGCGCATCAACATTTTCAAGCATTTGTGCTGGTGATGATGACGACGGCAATAATGACGATGGTGAGGAAAATAAGGAAATGGGGGAAGTTATTGAAACGAAGAACGAGGGATAACTAGAAACCTGGATCTGGTTTTAAGTTAAGAGTATATAGTCCAAATGACTTGTCTCGCTCTCTTATGGGAAACAGACAGACAGGCAAATAGCAAGATAGATAAACAAATGGATACAGAGGCAGAGAGAAACATAGATAAATATACTTGAAGAGAGAAAGACAGAAAGATTATAAAGAGAGAGAAAGACAAAGATTATAAAGAGAGTGAAAGATAGAAAGAAATAAACAGATAAAGAGAGAAAAAGATAGAACAAAAAGAGATAGAGAGAAAGATAGAAAGATAAACAAACAGATCGTGCATGAGTGTGAGTGGGCACGGGGTACGCAATGGAAGAGGGGAGAAGAGGGAGAGAGAGGAGGAGAGGGGGAGTGGGAGGGAGGACCATTAGCGAGTAGGAAAATGAATTAAAAAAAAAGAATAGAAGCCCATTCCGCGCAAAGACTGACTCTCATGAATATAAACATCAAAGGCGCGAGAGTAAGTTATGTTAATAATGTATCGACAAATAGATGAGGATGATTATGCCGTTGAAAAGCGCACAGAGCAAGGTGGTTATTTTTGGGCTTTTCATTCATAGTGGAATAGATAATGGCTGGGAACAAAGGCGTAACAGAGGAATGGATACTTTGTAGATATTAACGCTCATATCGTTAGCAAGAGTGATTGACAGACAATCCCTAGAAACATACAAACAAAAAAGTCATAACGTACCGATATTAGGTTCTCTAAAAAACAAGGAGAGAGAGAGAGGGAGAGGGAAATAGAGAGAGAGAGAGAGAGAAAGGGAAATAGAGAGAGAGAGCGAGAGAGAATTACGGAAACAATTAGAGCGAGAGAGAGAATTAGTAAGAGAAAGAAAGACACAAAGAAAGAAAGAGAGAGAGAGGGAAAACAAAAGAAAGAAAAAGAGGGAAAAAGAGAGAGAGAAACCCCAAAACTCCCTCTTAAAAAAATAAGATATTAGTGAGAGACAGAAAGAGATAAAGAAAGAAAAAGAAGGGAAAAAAGAGAGAGAGAAAAATCCCCAAAAGGCCACAAAGAAAGAAAGAGAGCGAGAGAGGGAAAACAAAAGAAAGAAAAAGAGGGGGGAAAAGAGAGAGAGAGAGAAACCCAAAAGGCCCTCTTAAAAGAAAAAAATAGTGAGAGAAAGAAAGAGACAAAGAAAGAAAAAGGGGGAAAAAAAAGAGAGAGAAACCCCAAAAGGCCACAAAGAAAGAGAGAGAGAGAGAGGGAAAACAAAAGAAAGAAAAAGAGGGGAAAAAAGAGAGAGAGAGAAACCCCAAAAGGCCACAAAGAAAGAAAGAGCGAGAGAGGGAAAACAAAAGAAAGAAAAAGTGGGGAAAAAAGAGAGAGAGAGAGAGAGAGAGAGAGAGAAACCCCAAAACTCCCTCTCTTCTCAACCTCCTCCCCCATTAAGTCCTCCGAAAGGCGTCCTGAGTGACATCCAGCCAAGGGGGTGAAAGTAGCATCAGCTTTAGGGGGAATCTCACGCCCACTCGCGTACTACGGCCACGCACGCACGCCCGCACGCCGCCCCTGCCGTCTGTTTTGTGTCTGCATTTTGTCTGTTTGCTGTTTTTTTTTTCTGTTTATTGTCAATATCATTTTCATTGTCTGTCTGTATATTTATTCGTGTCTGCATTTGCCTGTTTGCTTCTTTATTTTTTTTCTTTTTTTCTGTTTATTATTATTATTATTATTATTATTATCATTATTTTATTATTATTATTATTATTATTATTATTTTATTATTATTATTATCTTTACTCTTATATATATATATATATATATATATATATATATATATATATATATATATATATATATATTTTTTTTTCTGGCTGTCCGCTTCTCTTATCTTTTTTTCTGTTTGTTTTATTATTATCGTTATTGTTATTTTGATTTTGTCT
>NC_091557.1:846494-856494 GCF_042767895.1 Penaeus vannamei | reverse complement strand
GTGAGTGTGAGTGTGAGTGTGAGAGTGAGAGTGAGAATTAAAGTGAGATTGAGAGGGGAGTGACAGCGAGAATGAAAGATAAAGAAAAAGAGAAAGAAAGTGAGAATGAGAGTGAGGGGAGGGAGTGACAGCGAGAATGAGAGACAGAGAAAGATAGAAAGAGAGAAAGAGAAAGAGTGAGAATGAAGACTAGAGTAGTTGAGCACCGAGCCAGCAAAACACACAACAAAAACAAAACAAACAAATCCCTAAACACCCACTAACCAACCAACCAACCAACCAAACAAACAAACATTAAAAAAAAAAGTAAAAACTCCCGTCACAAAGACCTGCTCACTCCGCCTATCTAGCGGCCATTAGTTAATTGGTCCCGCGGAGGCAATTGCACCTGACCTTTGGGAGCCGGATAATGAATCACCTGACGCCTATGCCACCCACAAGGCGCTCGGGATCCTGCCCCGGGCTTGGCTTGGGAAAAAAGGAAAAAAGAAGAAGAAAAAGGGGGAAGGGGGAAGGGGGTGTAAAAAGAAGAAGCAGAAGAAGAAGAGGAAGAAAAAAAACGAAGGGGGGTGTAAAGAAGAAGAAGAAGAGAACAGGGGAAGGGTAGTGTAAAAAGAAGGGGAAGAAGAAGAAAACAGGGGAAGGGGGTGTAAAAAGAAGAAGAAGAAAAAAAAAAAAACAGGGGAAGGGGGATGTAAAAAGAAGAAGCAGAAGAAGAAGAAGAAGAAAAAAAAAAAAAACAGGGGAAGGAGGGTGTAAAAAGAGGAAGAAGAAGAAGAAGAAGAAAATAACAGTGGAAGTGGGGTGTAAAAAAAAAAAAGGAAGGAGTGTGTAAAGCTGTTGCTGAGAATTTTACGAATCATATTTTTTTTCATTTTTTCGGTGACAAGGAATATATATATATATATATATATATATATATATATATATATATATATATATATATATATATATATATGTATATATGTATATATGTATATATGTGTATATGTGTATATGTGTATATATGTGTATATATATATGTATATATATATGTATATATATATATATGTATATATATATATATATATATATATATATATATATATATATATATATATATATATATATATATATATATATATAAGGGGAATGGCAAGAATTGTGAAGATAAAGGTAATGGAGTTCATGGCAATTATGATGATATAACAACAGTGATGAGTATAATGATAGTCTTAATGAATATAGTAATGATATTGATAAAAAGGTGATAGTGATACTAAAGCTGAGAATAATAATAATGATACTGGTAATGATGGTAATAATATTGATGTAACAACAATTATAATAATGGTAATAATAATAGTAATATCAACAATAAATATCATAATCATAACCATCATCATCATCAACATAAAAAACAATGAAAATAACAATAAAAGGATAGACCCAGCAACCCCCTGTCACGTGGTGTGGGTGAGAGCTCCTCAAGGCATGTTGGCGATGACGTCACTCGGTAAGACTGACATCACTGGAAAGTAATTGAAAGCGGAGGTGTTGGCGCTCCGGGCTGTCATGGCACGTGCGGCACATGACACGGGACTGCTCAACCGTATCCATGTTGACAGATGTAGGAAAAGTGCGAGTGAGATTGAGTGTTTCAGTGCAAGGGATGTGTCGGACTGGGATGTATCTTTGACCGGGTGTGTATCTGACTGGTTTCGGATACATCTCGGTCGGAAATACAGATGTGTTGTACGTATTGCTGGCGAAGGTGTATTCGAAGCCGGTTAAATACATTTTTGGTAGTGTGTGAGGTGTTCTTTCTCATTCTTACCTTTTCTGTCTGTTTTGTTATTATTTTAAGTATTGTTGATGATGATGTCGTTGTTGTTGCTGTTGTTCTTGTTGTTATTGTCACTTTCATTGTCATCGTCATCTTTGTCATTTTATTTAACATTTTTTCATTATCATTGTCAACCACTACCATTATTATTAATACTATTATTATAATCATTGTCATTCTTGATATTATTACAATTATGATTATTACGATAATCATAATGGTAATAATGTTAATATGATAGTAATAACAATCATCATTAACTCCGGTGTTGTTGATTTTATCATTATCATTATTATTATGATTACTACTAGTTTTAGTATGAACATCAGTATCATTATCATCTTTATTATTATCATCACTATCCTTATCATCGATATTATTGTCAAAATCATTAGGGCTATACTTTTGTTATCATCATCATCATTATTATCATCGTAATTATTAATGTCATTGTTATCACTATCACAATCGTTATTATTATCTTTATTGTTGTTATTATCTTCAATTTTGTTGGTATCATGATCATCACTATTTGTTTAATGATTTTTTATTACAATTATAATTATTAGTAGTATCATTATTATTATTATTATAATTAAATTGTTATTGATATCACCATTATTATTATTATTATCATTAAATTGTTATTGATATCATCATTATCATTATTATACGATGATAATAGTAATTATAATTTAATCATAATATTTCTGATGATAACAGTGATGAAAATCCTCATTAATTTCACCATCATTGTGATTATCATCATTAATAAGCCACTAGCCCACATAACCCACCGAAAGCTTTGTCTATTCAATATCTATGCTAGCTTCATGGAAATTACCCGTGTTGCCGTACCAGATTATGAGAGCAAAGTATTATTCGCAAGGATTCTGGTTAGACTTTTTAAGTAGGTCATGTGGTACTGTGGCCAAGTTCTGCTCTGTCGGGTAGCCGCTACCTGCTGAGAGGGGGTTCGAGTGGGTGTGTGTGTGTGTGTGTGTGTGTGTGTGTGTGTGTGTGTGTGTGTGTGTGTGTGTGTGTATTTGTGTGTGCGTTTGTTTGTGTGTGTGTGTGTTTGTGTGTGTGTTTCTATGGGTGTTTGTGTGTGCGTTTGTGTGTGTGTTTGTGTGTGTCTGTTTGTGTGGTATAGATCACAGTCAGATTAGAAGCAATTTGCTCTTGGAAACTTTCTGCAAATCTATATCTCAATCTGTAACTGCATCTATCTTTATCAAAATATACCATTATTACACATACAACCAGAATGATGAAAAAAACACCATGAACGCATGAATATAAATACCAAAGTTCAATAGCAAAGGAAACGCACCTCCCTCCCCCCCCCCCCCAAAAAAAAAAAAAAAAAAACATGAAAAACAAATGATCAAATAGTAAACAACAGAGAAATGAAAATAGCCGTTTAGCTCCTACAAAACCCATGAAGTGATTTAGTAGTGAAGAAAAAAAAAGAGCATAAAAAGGAAAGAAAAAAGACGTAAAAATTAAAGAAAAAAGAAAAAACATAAAAAGGAAAGAAAAAGAGAAGGAAGAAAACATCAAAAGGAAAGAAAAAAAAGAGAAGGAAAAAAACATAAAAGGGAAAGAAAAAAATCCAGTATTCAAATTGCACATACTTGCACCGTGAGGACAGCTGCTGTTCATATCTCTGTTCCACTACAATGGTCGACATTCAAGCAAATGGCGGAGCTTTGTTCATAACGCCCTTGGAACAAACGCGGAGAATAGAGCCATATTTTGCGGCGATGAGACGTAAGAGGCGGCACGGGAGAGAGGGAGAGGGGGGGGAGAGGGGAGAGGGGAGAGAGAGAGAGAGAGGGAGAGGGGAGAGAGAGAGGGAGAGAGAGAGAGAGAGAGAGACGGAGGAGGGAGGGAGGGAGGGAGGGGGGAGGAAAAGACCCTTTGCGGAAATACTTCATTATCATTCATGTCCCCCTTTTCACCGTTAATTTTCGGTGCGGATATGAACAGATGTATTTTTTTTTTTCATTATTCATCCGAACATAGATTCCGCCAGAAGGATTTTTTTTATCTTAATTAAGGGACGGGGGCTATCGATTGCTATGGTAGTGTATCAGTCGGGGACTAGTATACGAGGTGCTAGATATGTAAATAGCAAAGTCATATCCAGAGTGACTGTGTGTGTGTGTGTGTGTGTGTGTGTGTGTGTGTGTGTGTTTGTGTGTGTGTGTGTGTGTGTGTGTGTGTGTGTGTGTGTGTGTGTGTGTTCTCGTTGCTTGTGTTCCTGCTTCTGATGTGGTCTCTCTTCCTGTTTTTTGACGTGGTCTCTGTTTCTGCTTCCTGCTTTTGTCGGGGTCTCTGGTCCTGTTGTTTCATGTGGTCTCTGTTTCTTTTTCCTTCTTTTTTTATGCGGTCTCTGTTTCTTTTTTCTTTTTATTATGTGGTCTCTGTTTCTTTTTCCTTCTTTTCATGTGGTCTGTTTCTTTTTCCTTTTTTGTTATGCGGTCTGTTTCTTTTTTCTTTTTTTTTATGTCTCTGTTTCTGCTTCTGTTGTGGTCTTCGTCCCTGTCTTTGATGCGTCACCCGCTCCTGCTTCTGTTGTGGACTCTGACAAACAGTATGCTAATAGCGGAACACAGAAGAAGAGACAAGAAAGAGACGAAGAGCACAGCTAAATTTATGGACGAAGACCCAAGCCAAGAAAGAGAAGACGAAGGCGAAAAGGAAGAAGGAATAAAGAGAGGAAAAAGAAGAAAAGGCAGAGCGTTGATAAGATTCTCCACGGCGCAGCACGATGTAATAGCCAATACAGTGATGCTTGTGAACGACAAAGATCCTAATGATAGTGAGGAGTATATAGCCGAACATGCCGTCATGTCATGATGTCGTCGTCACACAAGCTATGAAAAGGATCCCGCTGGCACCGCATTGTTCAGGGTCCGAGGGAACGACCCACGCGCGCACACGGCCGCCTCGTTCGCTCGCTTGCACGCCGTCACAAACACAGATGCACATGTAAAAACACACACACATATATGTGTGTGTGTGTCTGCGTGCGTGTCTGCGTACTAGTATGTGTATGTGTATGGGCATTGTATGTATGTGTGTGTTTGTGTTCGTGTGCGTGCGTGCGTGTGTGGGTGTGTGGGTATGTGTGTAGTGCCTAAGCCCACACGAGTGAACCGCACAAGGCCGCCCCTCCTGCGAAAGGGAGTGGGCGTCGCGACCGCCGACCCGCGCCCCCCATCGCTCCGACAGACGCACATTCCCGTCCGCATCCGCTCCGTTTCTGGCGGGCGTCGGCTCCCTCTCGGCTCCCTCTCGGCCGCGCCACAACCGCCCCGAGCGCTCCGACAGACGTACATTCCCGCCCTCATCCGCTCCGCTTTCGGCTCCCTCTCGGCCGCGCCACAACCCCCATGACGGATGCGTCGCGCGTAAATCACCGGCCGGTAAATTTCGCTCTCGGCAACTCCCCGCATTTCGGGCGCCCGTGTCTGCTGACGCGGGGGGCGGCCGGTATTGCCGGCGCGATTTACGAGCCATGTGTTTTCTGAGATTAAAACCGCGCCTGCTGGACCGATGCTGCTGATGACGTGTCTCGTACACGATATGCACGTCAAGGGTTTTTTTCTGTCCTGTCTGCTCGGGTTTCGGATCGTATTTCAGACGCTTTGGATGAGTGCTTTATTTTATTTTTATGCTGTTATTTCTTGTCATGAAGATGTACATTGTCTTTTCTTGGGTGAGTGCTTTATTTATTTTTTTCTTGTGCTTGGAGGGGGGGGAGGAGGAGGAGGAGGGGGGGAGGAGGAGGAGGAGGGGGGGAGGAGGAGGAGGAGGAGGAGGATTGAGGGGGAGGAGGAGGAGGAGGAGGAGGATTGAGGGGGAGGAGGAGGAGGAGGAGGAGGATTGAGGGGGAGGAGGGGGAGGGGGAGGGGGAGGAGGCACAAAGGGGCTGACACGCGCGCGTCCGACGCCGGGGCCGCCCCGATGGCGCTCGCCGAGGCCCGACCGCAGATCCCGAGGGCGGTCGGGGGGCATCCGTCGGGGAATGGGCGGTCGGAGGCTACGTCGTCGGGGCCTGTGGGACGGGTGCCTCGTCGTCGGAGGCTGGTTAACCGGAAAATGGGGGCATTTACTCTCTCTATGGGGATCTGTATGCCGGAAAATGGGGGCATTTACTCTCTCTCTGGGGATCTGTATGCAAATGCTGTAAAATGCACGGGAATTCTAGAGGAGGTGGAATGTTCGTTTTTTCCTATGTTTCCCCCCTATTCCCTTTTTTCCTATATTCCCCCCCCCCCTATTCCCTACGATCTTGGGGGGCACGTGGGGAATCGGGGGTTTTAGGGGGTGAGGGAGCATACATGGGTCTCCCACACAAGCTCTCATTGTAAAACTGGAAAGAAAACCTATTTATCGCAAAGATGAGCCAAAATTTCCCACAAAAATAACCGTTTTTACGGATATTTGAAGGTATCAATGCGCCATACAATGACGTCACACCAAATTTTGAAGAGCGTAAAATGTGAATAGATTATAGAAATTAGTTAAATGAATTAATATAATGGTAATTAATATCGTTTGGAGAGCAAGTGTCGAAAATCAACTTGAAATTACGCGTAAATGTCTATCAAACGATAGATAGTAGCACACGCACTACTTTCTTGAGCGCCATCTTCTGAGTTACATGGTTTGTTTACATTGACTTTATGGGACTTTGCGAGCGACAAATTTCGGCACATTTGTTTTAACATTATGACGTAATTATGTCTTTCCGCGCTTTAAATTTGACTTCCCTGATTAGTTTGCATGTTGTTCTTCCATTTTAGTAGCATTTCATGTTTGTTTACTGAAATTCTATATCCTCCAGATTTACCAAATGCACACATGCAGGTTGATTGATTGGTAGATACTCGTGTACATGTATAAGCTTTATACTGCAAAATGTGCACACACACACACACACACACACACACACACACACACACACACACACACATATATATATATATATATATATATATATATATATATATACACTAATTCCCTTCTAACTTGATCAAGAGATTGTGAAAGGATCACGAAGGAAGTCAAATCCCCACCAGCAAAGGAATCCGTGAATCTGTGTAATGAAAACTTTAATAACCCGCTCCCCCCCACCTTCCCCACCACCACCACCCACCCACCCACATGCGCTCCGGCCGTAACATCACACAGAGTCCGCTAAAAAAAAAGGATTTACATAAATGCAATTCGCTTCTGCACAGAGGTAGCGCACTCCCCAAATTGGCCTAATCAACTGATAATGAAAATAGCAGCCAAGCCAATCATTCCAGCGCGGCGCAGTCAAGCCAGGGTTTGCGGTCGGGCTTTCAGCGTCGTGTTGTTGTTCGGTCCGGGCTGTCAGGAGCAGAGATGGGGGGGGGGGGGGGGGCCTGGCAGCGTCGGGTGGCTGGGTCAGGGCTGGGAGGGGGCGGGTGGGTGAAAGTATGAATAACACATATATACATATATATTCGGTCACACACAAGCCCGCGCACAAACACAAACGCGCGCACACATACACATACACACGCACATGCAAATGTACACACACACACACACACACACACACACACACACACACACACACACACACACACACACACATATCCCTCGCATTTCCCAGACTACATTTACATAGTATCGTTTCAGTATCCATTGCAGTTGATAATGCTGAAGGGAGTACGAGAAAATTGGATTATTTCAAGTCGGAGAAACATCAGCGAGAAACGCGAAATTGTTTTTATTACGAAATTATCCTTTTTAATTATTCATTATGCAATGCATTTGATCGCAGCGCCAGAAACTAAATACTTAATAGAATTTAGATTACATTGCTTCTGAAATAATTGCATTAAAAACACACGGGTAGGGACTCGGACACACGCACGCACACATATAGACACACGCAAGGACACTTAAGGACGTTCAGGGATGTTCAAGGATATTCAAGGACATTTACGGAAATTCAAGGACCTTTAGGAACTTCGATGACGTTCAGGGAGGTTCAAGGACATTGGTTGAAAATAAAGGACGTTCTGTGAGACTGAAGGATGTTCAAAGGCACTAAAGGATGTTCAAGGGCATTCAAGGACGTATAAGGATATTTAAGGACATTTAAGGTCTTTTTGGGACATTCAGTGACTTTCAAGGACATTGAAAGACGTTCAAGAACATTCAAGGACTTTAAGAAATATTCAAGGACATTTCAGGACGTCCAAGGATGTTCAAAAACACTCAAGGAAAAGAAAAGGACATTCAAGGACGTTCAGAGATATCGAAGAACGTTCAGGGACTTTGAAGGATACTGAAGGACGTCCAAGAATATTTAAGGAATTTCAAGGGCGTCCAAAGATATTCAAATTCAAAATACTTTATTCCATTTCTTACAATATATATATATATATATGTATATATAGTGATATTACTGTACATATAATAAGTTACACATAGAATCAATGGTAATACATGTAAATCTTGTCTATTCTTATATTTTGAAACCTGATGTCACTGGTAATTTATGAGATGTTCCTTTATTTTATTGATATTATTATTTTTTATTATTATTATGTATTTGAGGCTTGCATATTTCTTATATTATAAGACAATTGGTTCCATATCATGTGTTAGTCGTGTCCCTATGTCTGTACGTGACATAGGGAGTTAACTTGTCTTGTTTGGACACGGGTTGTGTTGCCTACCGTTGGAAGGGTTACATTTTGGATAAGAACCTTGGACCATTTTATGAATTAGTATGCAAGTATTATAGTTGCATATATTGTACTTTTAGCCAAGTTAGTTTGTTTATGTGTGGATATTCAAGGACGTTCCCGAACATCCAAGGACGTTCCTGAACATCCAAGGACGTTCCTGAGCATCCAAGGACGTTCCCGAACATCCAAGGGCTTTTCAAGAAGATTCAAGGACGCGGAAGAGCGACCTGCGAGCGGGGTTTTCGTCGAAGGGAAACCGAGCCTTGGGTGAGGTGGGGGTGGGATGGGGAGGGGGGACATCAAGGGAAACCGGGTCAAAGCCTCGGGAACGGCATCGCCTCCGGGAACGAACGTCGAACGGCCTCGCCATTACCTCCTTCGGGCTCGCTGCCTCTGATCCCTCTCGCGGTCTTTACGGGGCCGACCTGAGCCCTCTCTCCCTCCCTTCCCTCTCCTTGATTTCTCCGTTTCTCGTTCCTTCTCTTTCTCAGTTTCTCCACTTCTCTTTTTCTCGTCCCTTCCCTTTCTCGATTTCCCCATTTCTCGTTCCTTCTCTCTCTCGCTTTCTTCATTCCTCCACTTCTCTTATTCTCATCCCTTCCCTTTCTCGCTTTCTCCCTTTCTCGATTTCCCCATTTCTCGTTCCTTCTCTCTCTCGCTTTCTTCATTCCTCCACTTCTCTTAATCTCACCCCTTCCCTTTCTCGCTTTCTCCCTTTCTCGATTTCTTCATTCCTCCGCTTCTCTTATTCTCACCCCTTCCCTTTCCCTTTCCTTGATTTTTTTTTTCGTTTCCTCTCTTTCTTGATTTCTCCATTCCTCCACTTCTCCTTTTCTCGCTCCCTTCCTTTCTCCGTTTCTCCCTTCCTCCCTTTCTTACCTTTGCCGCTGTTACGATCTGCATTCCCGTTTTTATTCTCGCTCTTCCTCCTTTCATCTCTTTTTTTCAATTTTCTTCCTCCATGCGCCTCCTCATATTTTTTTTATATCTTCCTCTTTATCTCTTTTCCTTTCATACATTCTTCCTCTTTATCGCTTTTTTTCTCTCTCTTCTTTCATTGTTCCTTCTTCTTTTGTTCGCGTTTCTTTCTTGCTCTTTATCTTATCTTATCTTTGTCTAAGTTCCGTTTCGTCTTAAATGTTAATCCCTTCTTCGGAAGCGCCGTCTGGGCTCCTCTCGCGAAGGAGTTATGGGATGAGGATTTATTCTACACACACACACACACACACACACACACACACACACACACACACACACACACACACACACACACACACACACACACACACACGCACACATGTACACACACACACACACACACTTACAAACACACACACACACACGCACACATGTACACACACACACACACACATGCAACACACACACACACACATGCACACACACACACGCATACACACACTTACAAACACAC
>NC_091557.1:813994-836494 GCF_042767895.1 Penaeus vannamei | reverse complement strand
TTTACTATCCACTAGCAACTTGGGTCAGCAGGATTGTTAGACAAAGACAAAGACAGACAAACTGAAAAAAAGGAAACAGACACAGAAAGACAGCAAGAGCGAGGGAGGGGGGGGGGGGGAGGGAAGACGCACGCAGCAGGCAAGAACCTGGCAGCAGGAGGCCATTATGGTCATTTGTCATTTAATTGGCAGTGAGTGACTAATGGAAGCGTCATATTTCACAAACACGTAATCTCGCTGCACTCATGCGATCTGTCAGCTTGGTGATGGAGCGAACGGCGCAGTCAGATACGACCTCCACCTCCACCTCTCCCTCAGCCTCCCTCTCTTCCCCCTCCCCTTCCTCCTTTTTCTTCTCTTCTTTCTTTTTCTCTTCATACTCTTTCTTCTCTTCTTCCTCCACCTTTCACTCCCCCTTCCCCTCCTCCTCCTCCTTTTTCTTCTTTTCTTTCTTTTTCTCATCATACTCTTTCTTCTCTTCCTCCTCCTCCACATCCCACTCCCCCTCCCCCCCCCTCCTCCTCCTCTTTCTTCTTTTCCTCCTCACCTTCCTTTTCCTCTCCATGCTCTTTCCTCTCTTCCTCCTCCTCTTCCAACTAGTAGTATTACTACTACCACTATTATTACTATCACTACTACTACTACTGCTGCTGTTGCTGTTTTTGCTGCTACTATTGTTATTACTACTACTTCTACTATTACTTCTTCTAAAACTACTACTGCTGCTGCTGCTCCTGCTCTTCCTTCTTCTTCATCTTCTTCCACTTCTCCTTCTCTTCCTCTTCTGCCTCCTTCTCCTTAACATCTACCTCCTCCTCCTCCTCCTTCATCATCTCCGTCGTCTCCTTCTCTTTCTCTCCTTATTTTCTTCTCCTTCTTCTCCTCCTCTTCTGCCTCCTCCTCCTCCATAACATCTACCGCCTCCTCCTCCTCCTTCATCATCTCCGTCGTCTCCTTCTCTTTCCCTCCTTTTTTTTCTTCTTCTTCCTCCTCCTCCTCTTCTGCCTCCTCCTCCTTAACATCTATCTCCTCCTTCGCTTCACCACATTTCCGCCAATCACAGGTAAATCTGTCTCGATTAATATGGTAATCTTTCCATCAAAATATGATCTACTCCTCGAGGATAATATGATCAGGGAGGGATTTCCATGTATGAATCGCTAATCCTCAAAATGCCGTGATTCGATACAACCCACGCGTACGGTACCCTTCGTTGCGATGTTTTGAGGGTTGAAGCGATTCCTTGTTTGCCGGGGATAATTTTTTTTTTTTTATCCATTACCCCCCCCCCAAAAAAAAAAAAAAAAAAATATATATATGTATATATGTGTGTGTGTGTGTGTGTGCGTGTATGTGTGTGTGTGTGTGTGTGTGTGTGTGTGTGTGTGTGTGTGTGTGTGTGTGTCTGTGTGTGTTTGTGTGTGTTTGTGTGTCTGTGTGTGTTTGTGTGTGTGTGTCTGTGTGTGTGTTTGTGTGTGTATATGTATGTGTGCGTGCGTGTGGGTGTGTATGTATGTATATATATATATATATATATATATATATATATATATATATATATGTATGTATGTATGTGTGTGTCTGTGTGCGCGCGTGTGTGTGATCCCTCTAGAAAATTGGTAAAATAAGTAGATATTTTATGTCGTACAATCTTTAATGATGAAGGGTTGCCAACGTCCCCCCGCATCCGATTCTTGGATTGGCAACACTGAGCAGCTTAGCCAATCGCCAATTAAAGCAATGGGGGGAGATAGGGGGGGGTAGAAGGGATGTTGCTATCGGTTATGTTATTCAGTAGAATGTTTGTTTGTTTGTTTGATAATACGGATCTGGTATGTTATCCAAAAGAGGTTGTATGGATTATTGATTGATGTTTGTTTTTCTTTCTTGACAGCATGATATTGAGTTTAATTTCTCCCCTCTCTCACTTTCTCCTCTCTCTCTCTCTCTTTCTCTCACACTCTTTCTCCTTTTTTCTCCTCTTCAATTTGCCTACTAATTATATTTATACCAATAATTATTAACATAAACAAAATAGAAATATATGTGAGAAGGAATTGAGACCCTCACACCCATTCTACCAGTATCTTTCCATGATTTTACTTGGACGTAAATGAATTGTTACCTTTTCTTTTATTCTTCATAGTTATACTCTTATCCTTCACTTTAATACATAATAGCTCTCGCAATATCTTTATTGATACTGTCGGAACTGTCACCTATGACTGATTCTGTTGCGGTATCCCCAGGCCATTAAAATAACTAAATAAATAACTTCTTAAATATTTCCTGGGAACAAAGCATTATGGCGTGTTGTTCCCCCGCATTTTCTCAACTTTTTCTTCTCTCTGTGTACGGGAGGAGAGCAAACCGCCATCGGAACTATCACAATTCAGTACACAGGGATTCCATTATGTGAATCTATTTATTATACATTATTATAATATATAATATCACGGTAAAACACGACTTTTTATACCAACACTGAAATGAAGAATTTATTGCTTTCCCCAAATGAATTGTTAACATTTCAACAAATTATTTATAAATGATTATCATAATATACACACTATATTTTGCTTATTGATATGCCTTTAGAAATTTAAAAATATGTAAAGCATTTCAGTGGAATCCATATGTCTTTATAAATTAGAACCAACTAATCTTTTAAATGTTGAATAAATAACGGTCTCGACACACACACACACACACACACACACACACATACACACACACGCACACACACACGCACACACACGCACACAGACACACACACATACACACACACATACACACACACATACACACACGCACACACACGCACACAGACACACACACGCACACACACAGATACACACACGCACACACAGATACACACACATGAACACACACGCACACACAGATACACACACACGCACACACACAGATACACACACACGCACACACACAGACACAAACACTCACACACACAGACACACACTCACACACACAGACACACACACACAGACACACACTCACACACACAGACACACACACACACACACACACACACACACACACACACACACACACACACACACACACACACACACACACACACATATATATATTATACACACATATATTATCGCTCTCTCTAGCTCCCCCCCAAAAAAAAGAAAAAATATTATGATGGCACCCAGTGACTAAAATGAAGCCGTAGTGATAAATGATGACAAACCCTCGCCACACACACTAGCACGAACACACTCATTATGAATATAAAGCTTAATCCTTAGAAAAAGCTTCTTAAATACAGAGAGAAAGAGACGAAAGGATGTAAGGGGAAGGGGGTGGTGGTGGGGGAGAAAGAGAGAACACTTTCCTTGATTACTTAAAGCTCTATGACAATGTTCTATGACGCGTTGATAAAAGATTTTTTTTTTACTCTTACTTACTTAGGATTTTTTTTTAATGGATGTTCATACAAATATATTCTAGGTTGTCTGTGCTGTTTAGGTTATTTAATTATTTAGACTATTTAGTTTGATTGATCGAGACTAGATGCAGACTAGGTTAAATGGGACTACATAAAGTAAAAGTTCTTAGACTACGCGAGATTGATTTGATAAATTCACTCCATCGAAAAAAAAAAAAAGGAAATGAATAATAATAATGTTAATAATAATAATGATGATGATGATAATAGTAATAATGATAATAATAATAATAAAAGATAGATAAAACAAAATTAAAAATAAATATCATTGTAAGGTTAAGTAACTCAATTATAAACTTGAAATCGGGTCAATGTGTACCACTATTCATTGTAATTCTACAAAAGGTATTTTCCATGAAATAAAGTACTAAACTTTACTTAAAATCAAGAAGAAATGAAGACGGAGAGAAAAAAAGGAAGAGAGAGAAAGAGAGTGAGAGAGAGAGAGAGAGAGAGGAAGGAAAGGGAGTGAGGGAGAGAGAGGGGCGGAGGAAGGAAAGATAGAGAGAAAAAAAAACAAAAGAAAGAAAGGGAGAGAGAAAAAAAGGAATAGAGAGAGAGAGAGAGAGAGGAAGGAAAGAGAGTGAGAGACAGAGAGAGGAAGGAAAGAGAGAGAAAAAAAGGAATGAGGGAGAGAGAGGGAGGAAGGAAAGAAAGAGAGAGAGAAAAAGAAAGAAAAAAAAAGAAAAGAAAGAGAGAAAGGAAGAGAGAGAGAGAGAGTTCGTTCTCTGGCTCGCTTCACACACCACACACAAGCGGAATATCTCTGGATGGGCCCGACTAACGGCGCGGGATACTGCCGGGCGGATTTCCATTAAGCTCACTAAGCACTCAAATAAACATACACTTTAACCTTTCGCGCTGGGAACATGAGGTTTCTCTCGTCCTCTCTTTCTCTTGCTCATGATTTTTTCTCTTTCTCTTTCTCTCTCTTTCTCCTTCGCTCGTTCGTTCTCTCTGTCTATCTATCTCTATCTCTATCTCTATCTCTAATCTCTAATCTCTGTCTAATCTCTAATCTCTAATCTCTATCTCTATCTCCTTCTCCTTCTCCTTCTCCCCATCTTTCTCCTTATCCTTCTCCCCATCTCTCTCCTTATCCTTCTCCCCATCTCTCTCCTTATCCTTCTCCCCATCTCTCTCCTTATCCTTCTCCCCATCTCTCTCCTTCTCCCCATCTCTCTCCTTCTCCTCCTCCTCTTCCCTCTCCTCCTCTTCTCTCTCCTTCTCCCCTTCCCTTTCCTTCTCCTCCTCTTCTCTCTCCTTCTCCTCTTCCCTCTCCTTCTCCTCTTCCCTCTCCTTCTCCTCTTCCCTCTCCTTCTCCCCTTCCCTCTCCTTCTCCTCTTCCCTCTCCTCCTCCTCTTCCCTCTCCTCCCCTTCTTTCTCCCCTTCCCTCTCCTTCTCCTCTTCCCTCTCCTTCTCCCCCACCCTCTCCCTCTCCCCTTCCCTCTCCCCCTCCTCTTCCCTCTCCTTCTCCCCTTCCCTCTCCTCCCCTTCCCTCTCCTTCTCCTCTTCCCACTCCTCCTCCTCCTCCCTCTCCTCCTCTTCCCTCTCCTTCTCCCCCACCCTCTCCCCCTCCCTCCCTCCTCGTTATCACCAGCAGTGTTGTTCTTTCTAATACTATCATTATCTGTAGTGTCATTATCATTCTTTTACCACTTTATCACATCCTTTTTTTACGTAATATGAACGAATAGGGTTACACGCACGAGAATGACTTGACAGTCCTGAGGCTCAGCGAAGGATTCATGCTGAGCAGGTAAGGGAAGAAGTAACGGAGTAATTAGGACGACGGAGGGAAGAGAAAGAGAGGGGGGGGAGGGGGAGAGGGAGAGAGAGAGAAGGAGAAGGAGAGAGAGAGAGAGCGAGAAAGAAAGAAAGAAAAGAGAACGATAGAGAGAGAGAGGGGGGGGGGGGAGAGAGAAAGAGAGAAGAGATGGAGAAAAAGGAAATTGAAAGAGGGAGAAAAAGAAAGAGAAAGGGAGCTAGATAGAGAAAGAAAAAGAAAAAAAGGAAGAGAAAGAAAGATAACATACGAATAATCCTATTTGTGGCTTCCCTCGCCCTACCATTAAGACACCTTATATTTGTACACTTCGCTCGAGTGTGCCAAGCAAGCGGAACCCAAGTGTCCGTTGACCGTGGCCGCTGTCATGTGGCCTCTTCGCCCCCTTCATGCTGCAAAGGCCATGTGGTTGAGAAGAAGAGTGTGAGAGAGGCTGAGTGTGAGTGTGAGAGAGGCTGAGTGTGAGTGTGAGAGAGGCTATGTCGTCCCTCATATGCGGTATGCTGGCTGCGACTGGTATGTGATACAGCGGAATGAATGAATGAAAAGCTCGAGAGAATGAATGGATAGATGAAAGCTTCGAAAGAAGGAAAGAATGAGTGAGAGAAGGAAAAGCTTCGAGAGCGAGAGAAAGAATGAATGAGTGAAGAGAGAATGAATGAATGAATGAATAAGTGAAGGTTTCGAGAGAATGAATAGATGAAAGCTTCGAGAGAGAGAGAGAGAATGAATGAATAAGAGAAGGGAAATCTTCGAGAGAATGAATGAATGAGTGAACAAGAGAAGGAAAGAATGAGTGAAAGCTTCGAGAGAGAGAGAGAGAATGAATGAGTGGAAGCCTCGAATGAAGGAGTGAATGAGTGAACAAGAGAAGGAAAGAAGGAATAAAAGTTTCGAGAGAATGAAGAAAGAATGAATAAATAAAAAGCTTCGAGAGTTGTCTGGTCAGAGGCGAGGTTGACGAGCTTGTGAAGGTTCAGATATTGAAAACAATAACTTTTCTTTTCCTTCTTTTTTTCTTTTCTTTTCTTTATCTTTCTTATTATTTTTTCTTTTCTTTTTCTTCTTTTTTTCTTTTCTTTTCTTTCTTCCTTATTATTTTTTCATCTAAAGACTAAATGACGGAAAGAACAACACGATAACACCGAAGAGAGAGAGAGAGAGAATGGAAAGAGAGGGACAGAGAGAGAGAGAAAGGAGAGATAGAGAGAGCAGAGAGAGAGAGAAAGGAGAGATAGAGAGAGAGAGAGAGAGAGAGGAAAGAGAAAAGAGAGAGAGAGATATAGATAGAGAGAGATATATATATAGATAGATAGAGATATATAGATAGATAGAGATATATAGATAGATAGAGATATATAGATAGATAGAGAGAGATATAAATAGATAGAGCGAGATATATATATATATATAGATCGAGATATATATATAGATAGAGCGAGATATATATATAGATAGAGCGAGATATATATATAGATAGAGCGAGATATATATATATATAGATAGAGCGAGATATATATATATAGATAGAGCGAGATATATATAGATAGAGAGAGCGAGATATATATAGATAGAGAGAGCGAGATATAGATAGATAGAGAGAGATATAGATAGAGAGAGAGAGAGAGAGAAAGAGAGCAGAGAGAGACAGACAGAGAAAGAGAAAAAAGAGAGAGAGAGAGAGAGCAGTCCTAAGTGCCATGCAAATATTGGCAAGTGTTTGTTTACCCTTGCGGAGTCGGGCGCGTTCCGCTTGTCCCTTATATTGGCAGCAACGGCCCTAAAGTGATGTTGCCAGAGAAGGCACTGGCCACGGAGCTCCCGCCCGCCCGCCCTCGCTCGCACTCTTGCCAGGGAGGGAGAGGGAGAGGGAGGGAGGGAGGGAGGGAGATGGAGAGGACGATGGAGGGAGGGAAGGAGGGAGATGGAGAGAGGGAGAGGGAGAGGGAGAGGGGAGGGAGGTAGGGAGATGGAGAGGGAGGGAGGGAGATGGATGGATGGAGGGAGGGAGGGCGATGGAGAGGGAGATTGGAGGGAGGAGGGAGGGAGATGGAGAGGGAGGGAGGGGGGGAGGGAGATGGAGAGGGAGATAGGGAAATGGAGAGGGAGGGAGGAAGGGAAATGGGAGAGGGAGGGAGGAAGGGAGATGGAGAGAGGGAAGGAAGGAGGAAGATAGGGAGAGGGAAGGAAGGAGGGAGGGAGATGGAGGGAAGGAGGGAGGGAGGGAGAAGGCGCCCATATCCACCCTGCAGGAGGCTAGGGGTTAGCGAAGGTGCTCCTGAAGCTGCGGGAGGAAGAGCGATGGGGTTTTCCTCTGAAGGAGAAGGAAGAGGAGGAAGAGAAACTGTAGAGGGAGGGGGTGGAGGGCCCATCACACGTGGCTTCCCTCCGCTGGACGGGTCCCTCCTGCACTCGCTACTTGGCTGTACCCCTTTATTACTCTCACACATCCTCCCTCCTCTCCTCGCCCCCTTCCTCGTCCTCTCGGGTCCTGCTCTCGCTCCTCTGTCTGTCTGTCTCTCTCTTGTCTCTTGTCTCTCTCGCTCCTCTCTCTCTCTCTCTCTCTCTCTCTCTCTCTCTTTCTCTCTCTCTCTCTCTCTCTCTCTCTCTCTACTTCTCTCTCTCGTCTCCTCTCTCTCCTCTCCTCTCCTCTCCTCTCCTCTCTCCTCTCCCTCCTCCCCTTCCCCTCTCTCTCTTTCTCTCTCTCTATCTCTCTCTCTCACTCGTTTATCAGATTAGTCGCATTCGTCCTCGTCCTCAGGTGCGTCTCCTTTCCTCAAAGACCCGTTGGTTCAGGATTGGTGTATGTATATATATATATATATATATATATATATATATATATATATATATATATATATATATATATATATATACATACATACATACATACATACATACATACATACATACATACATACATACATACATATATGCATATCAGCATATACGTAGACATCAATATATTATACAGCGTATACACACCTACATATACAGTATTGACTCGAACGCGAACGGGAACACGTGAACACCAATCCTGAACCAACGGGTCTTTGAGGAAAGGAGGAGACGCACCTGAGGGCGAGGACGAATGCGACTAATCTGATAAACGAGTGAGAGAGAGAGAGAGAGAGAGAGAGAGAGAGAGAGAGAGAGAGAGAGAGAGAGAGAGAGAGAGAGAGAGAGAGAGACAGAGAGAGAGAGAGAGAGGAAGGGGAGGAGAGAGAGAGAGAAGAGAGAAAACACACACACACACACACACACAAATTATATATATATATATATATATATATATATATATATATATATATATATATATATATATATATATATATATATATATATATATATATATATATATATATATATATATATATATATATATATATATATATATATATATATAATTTGTGTGTGTGCGTGTGTGTGTGAGTATGTATAAAGAGAGAAAAAAATACAGATGATTGTGGGTGTGTGTATACGCACACATGCATACACATGAATTCATACGGATGTTTATGGTCGTCGTCCTGCCTTTACGCCTTCCATTCTCATCTCCCTCGGTCGTTACCTCTCCCCTCGCCCGCCTCCCTCCCGCGCCCTTATCTCCCCGCTCACTCACTCCCCAAGCACCTCCTCACGGCCTCACGCCCGCCACTCCACCCCCGCCGCCCTCCCCGCCCTCCCCGCCCCGCCGCGCCGTCCGACACCGGGCACTTACCATTAGCGGAATTGCTTTCATGCGGAGGTGACGAGCGCCGGATCTCGAAGCAGGCGCCGCCGGCCTCATCGATCTCCCGATCTCCCTCGGACGGTGGCCGGTGAGGACGCGAAGCCAGACGAAGCCAAACGAGGACGAAGTTAAACGAAGCGAGGACGCGAGGAGGAAACCCAGCGACGACGAAGCCAAAAGAAGCGAGGACGAAGTCAAACGAAGCGAGAACAAAGCCAAATGAGGACGAAGCCAAACGAAGAGGGGACGCGAGGACGAAGCCAAACGAAGCGAGGACGCGTGGACGGAGGCCAGCGAGGACGAAGGCAAATGAGGACGCGGGGACGAAGCGAGGCCGCCGGAGCCAGGGGTCGTCCCCGGAACCTCCCTCGCTCGATACCTCCTCCAAACCCCGGAGCCAAAGACGAGCCCGAGACAAACGGCGCATTAGAATCGGCGCTTGTTGATCAAGACGAGGACGCTGACGGCTGACGACGCGTCCCTTTGATCCTCCGAGGGGAAAAACAGAGGGGAAAGGAGGCATTCGCGCTCCCAAAGTCGAGTCTTCTTTGTGCGCGCGGATATTATTGTTAGCGCGTGTGTGCATCCGTGCGAATGCGCGAGGCTTTCGGCGGTTTATGAAAATAGGGAGAGGTTTGTTTCCTCCGTGCCTCGTGGCTCCTTTTAAGCAAGTGAAACGGATGGCTTTGAACCGACTCTTTTCTTCAAGGTTTCGTCTCTTTCTTTTGTCTGATACCGATTCGTAAGACGATGAATCGATGAAACTTTACACTCCAGCGATTTTTCCAGACCCTGAGTACCTCTAACTTCCCGGCGTAAAGCCCTTCATGTGTCCCTCAAGAATGAAAATAAAGAGTGTGGCATTAACTCCTGCACTTCATATGTCCTTCAAAAAAGAAAGAAAAAAAAATGGTATTAATTCCTGCACCCACATGTCCTTCAAAAAAGAAAGAAAAGGGGGTATTAACACCTGCACTTCATATGTCCTTAAAAAAAAGAAAGAAAGAAAATGAAAAAAAAAGAAAAGAAAAATAGTGGTATTACCTCCTGCACCTCATATGTCCTTTAAAAAAGATGTGGCATTAACTTCAGCTGGGAATTCCGCCACCGAGTCAGCCCGATGCGTCTCGTTCCCGCCTTCCGAGGGACGTCCTTCACTGCTCTCAAGGTCCTCCTCGCCTCCTGCCGCCCCATCCTCCGGCGGGGACACTTTCGACGCCTCGGTGGATGCTCTGGCTTCGCAATTCCACCGAAGGAAGAGGAAAAGGGAGTAGGAGAAAAGGGAGAAGGAGAGGGATTCCTAAATTGAGGGAAAATGGGGGTCAATTTTGCACTATTTTCTCCTCCTTCTCCTCCTCCTCTCCCTTCCCCCCCTTTTGTGGCAGTTCCATACGCAGGTGGCTTGTCGACGGCGCGAGGGAACTTTTTTGGAACATTTGTGTCGAAGGAATCTTTCGATTTTCACGTCCAGCGAATTCCTGTGAGGGGGAATAAAGCGATAAGGACAGATCTCGTTTTCATTCTTATTCCCACGTCTTTTCTTCCTCCTCCTCCTTCTTTTAAGACAGAATGGCGTGATTTCCCTTCTGTGTGTTTTATCACTTTTCTTTTTCTTATTTGGATACGAACGGAGATATTTATTATTGCATAAATAATCTGTCGATGATGATGGCATTATTGGTTAAATATAATACTGGTTCTAGATCTTCATGATGAATGTAGAAAAGGTTTGAATGAGAATGAAAAATATATACAAAGTGAGAGATGTGATTATCGTTTTCGGTTTAATATCAAAATCACAAGTACTTCTAACGTACCGATAGATAAATAGACAGATATAGATAGAAATATGACTACGAATCACTTTTAATTTTTGGAATACGCACTGACGAAGAAAAACAAATCTTTCTTTCTTTATTAAGTAGATTAAATGTTCCACTATTCGCCCGAAGAAAATTTACGAGCAACCACTTCTCTCTTCGGAAATCCAACTTTGATGAAAATAAAACCTCTAGGACGACCACGATACCACAGCTTAACTATCATTATTGGAATTTATATGAATTACTCTTGACGACCAGTGTCTTCGCTCCTCTCTTTCAGACATATTTCATGTGTAATGTCAAGAGATGTCGCCTCTTTCGGAGAGAGAGAAACAGAAACAGAAACAGAGAAGCAGAAAGAGAGAGAGAGAGAAACAGAGAGGCAGAGAGAGAGAGAGAGAGGGAGAAACAGAGAGAGGGAGAAACAGAGAGAGGGAGAAACAGAGAGAGGGAGAGGGAAAAACAGAGAGAGAGAGGGAGAAACAGAGAGAGAGAGAGAGAGAGAGGGAGAGAGAGGGAGAAACAGAGAGAGAGAGAGAGAGAGAAACAGAAGCAGAGAGAGAGAGAGAGAGAAACAGAGAGGCAGAGAGAGAGAGAGAGAGAGAACTTCTAACAGACAAAAGTTTTTCAGAGACGAAAGTTTTGTAATTTTGTCACAAATAAGACGACGTATCAAAAAGAAATGATTTCTCGGAAGTCACGCATGCGCACTCCGCGGTGGAAGGGGAAGGGAGAAGAGGAAAGGGTATTGCGCTATAGAACAATCATGCTATTGTACTGTTATACCACTTCTTTCTTTTATCTGGTAAGATATTAAGATAGACAGATAGATTGATAATTAAGAGGTTGTCATACCACAGCGTATGAGACTAAAGTACAAGGAATCGCATTTTTCAAATACGCACAACTTTTCAGCGTATCAACGGAAATTTTCGATTATATGTCTTTGAAGAACGTATGAGTGGCGTATGAATAGCGTATATGTGGCGATAAACTGGCGTATGAATAGCGTATATGTGGCGATAAACTGGCGTATGAATAGCGTATATGTGGCGATAAACTGGCGTATGAATAGCGTATATGTGGCGATAAACTGGCGTATGAATAGCGTATATGTGGCGATAAACTGGCGTATGAATAGCGTATGTGTACCGATAAACTGTCGTATGAATAGCGTATGTGTACCGATAAACTGTCGTATGAATAGCGTATGTGTACCGATAAACTGTCGTATGAATAGCGTATGTGTACCGATAAACTGTCGTATGAATAGCGTATGTGTACCGATAAACTGTCGTATGAATAGCGTATGTGTACCGATAAACTGTCGTATGAATAGCGTATGTGTACCGATAAACTGTCGTATGAATAGCGTATGTGTACCGATAAACTGTCGTATGAATAGCGTATACGACCGTAGGAGTAACATATGCGAGCGTATGTCATCTGATTTCAGCGTCAGTCTAGCGTATACAGGTGTATGAGCAATGTATGCGAGCGTATGCCGAACGTATGTGCGTGGCGTAAACACAGCTTATAGATAACGTCCGTATATATAAACACAGCTTATAGATAACGTCCGTATATAAGCTGGTCATACATATAAACTGACGTCGCCTTCCAATCCATGGCTCCACCCAGGGTTCACGTCTTCTCCTTCTTCTTCTCCTTTTCCTCCTCCTCCTTCTTCTTCTCATTTTCCTTCTCCTTGTTCTTCTCATTTTCCCTCTTCTTTTCCTTCTCCTCCTCCTCCTCCTCCTCCTTCTTCATCATCATCATCATCATCTCGTTTTCCTTCTTCTTCTTCTTCTTCTTCTTCTCCTCCTCCTCCTCCTCCTCCTCCTCCTCCTCCTCCTCCTCCTCCTCCTTCTCCTCCTTCTCCTCCTTCTCCTCCTCCTTCTCCTCCTCCTTCTCCTCCTCCTTCTCCTCCTCCTCCTCCTCCTTCTCCTCCTCCTCCTCCTCCTCCTTCTCCTCCTCCCCCTTCTTCCTTCTCCTTCTTCTATTGTCTTGAACAAAGTGAACTGCCAATTGCACGAGATCACGCAATCCCAGCCTTTTTATATGAATCTATCAATACGCAGGGCATAAGTTGCCATGCGTCGAGGACTCTTTAGGCATACGTTTAGTACGTTTCACAGACGTTCAATACGTTCAATACGTTAGTCTTTCGTTCGACAATACAATACAAATACGTTAGACAATACAATGCGTTTCACATACGTTCAATACGTTTAGATGGATAGATGGATGGATATATAGATGGATATATAGATGGTTGGATGAAGGGATGGATATATAGATGGATTGATGGATGGATATATAGATGGATGGATGGATTGATGGATATATAGATGGATGAAGGGATGGATATATAGATGGATAGGTGGATGGATATATAGATGGATGGATATATAGATGGTTGGATGAAGGGATGGATGGATATATAGATGGATGGGTGGATGGATATATAGATGGATAGGTGGATGGATATATAGATGGATGGATATATAGATGGTTGGATGAAGGGATGGATGGATATATAGATGGATGGGTGGATGGATATATAGATGGATGGGTGGATGGATATATGGATGGATCGATGGATATATGGATGGATCGATGGATATATGGATGGATCGATGGATATATGGATGGATCGATGGATATATGGATGGATCGATGGATATATGGATGGATATATAGACGGATGGATGAATATATGGATGGGTGGATGGATATATAGATGGATGGATGGATGGATATATAGATGGTTGGATGAAGGGATGGATGGATATATAGATGGATGGGTGGATGGATATATAGATGGATGGATGGATATATAGATGGATGGGTGGATTGATGGATATATAGATGGATGGGTGGATTGATGGATATATAGATGGATGGGTGGATGGATATATAGATGGATGGGTGGATGGATATATAGATGGATGGATATATAGATGGATGGATGGATCGATGGATATATGGATGGATATATAGACGGATGGATGAATATATGGATGGGTGGATGGATATATAGATGGATGGATGGATGGATATATGGATGGATCGATGGATATATGGATGGGTGGATGAAAGGATGGATATATGGATGGATGGATGGATTCTTTTGTATTTGTATGTTCGTTTATATGAATATTCGTCCGGATAAAACTCCTTTCTTCCTGAACCCGCCCTCAGGTTGCATTGTTCGTGTCTTCCCTGAACGTCTTGTCAAGTTGAACGAACGCACGAGCTCAGATATTCCAATGGACTTCGCTTTTTATCTCGCGAAACAAAGGAAGGAAAATTGGCCGTTTGTTTCGCGAGCGAGACGTCCCTAATACCGCCTTTGCTGATGGAAAAAAAAAACAAAAAAAACGGGCGTCTTTCGTATTACATTAATCAGGGGAAATTTTAGGTATTAGTTTTTTTTTTTTTTTTTTTTTCTTTCTTTTTTCGTTGATTTATATCTCTCGTTCATTTCTCATTATTTGTCGTTTCTCTGTTCTCTGTCTCTGTCCTCCTCCTTCTCCCCTCCTACTCTCCTTTATTTTCTGCTTCTTCTCTTCCTCCTCATCCTCTCCCACCCGCCTCCCGTCTCTTCCTCCTCCTCCTTCTCCGTCTCCCCCCCCCCCTTCCTCCTTCTCTTCTTCCTCCTCCCCCTCCTATTCTCCTCCTCCTCTTATCCCACACACCTCTCCTCCTCCTCCTCCTCCTCCTCCATCTCTTTTTCTTCTTCCTCCTCCTATCTCACCGCCTCCCCTCCTCCTCCCCTTCCTCCTTCCTCCTTCTTCCTCCCCCCCGCCCCTCGCCCCCTCCCGCTCCCCCTCCTCCTCCCCTTCCTCCTTCCTCCTCCCCCTCCCTCTCCCCCATCTCTTTTTCTTCTTCCTCCTCCTACCCCTCCCCCTCCTTCCCCCCTCCCCTCCTTCCTCCTCCCCCTCGCCCCACGCCCCTCGCCCCCTCCTCCTCCTCCCCCTCGCCCCTCGCTCCCCCCTCCCCTCCCTGCGGCTCAGCGTCCGGGGAAACGGGTTAAAACGGCCTTGAAACCGTTTTTTGTCTTGCGTAACGAATATGTTTTCGTTTGTGCTTAATTGCCTCCTTTATCAGCCGCTCGTTATTATCCGGTTTCTCCTCCTCGTCAGCTGATAATTAAGTCGTTTGTTTCGTGTGTTACCTCTGCCTGGGGGGGGGGGCGCTTCTGCCTCCTCTGCGTCTGGTCTTTTGTCGTCTTTTCCTTTCTCCTCTTTGTCTTTATCCTTCTTCTTTCAACTGTTTCTACTGTTCTTCCATTTTATTTTGTTCCGCTTCTTTCTTTTCCTTATCTTTTTCAAGGTTATTTCATCTATTCCTCCTCCTTCGTCTCTTTATCCTCCTCCCCCACCACCTCCTGCTCCTCCTCCTCCTCCTCCTCCTCCTCCTCATTATCATTATCATTCTCCTCCTTCTCCTCTTCTTTATTCCCCTCCCCTTTATCCTCCTTCTCTTTATCATCCTCGTCCTTCTCTTTCCTTGTCTCTTATCGATCATTTAATCCTTTTCCTTCTCCGTATCGTTCTCATTTCCCGCCTCTTACTTTTTCTCCCTTTTCTTTTCTCCTCTTTCACTTTTTCTTCTTTCTCTTCTTTCTTCTTGTCATGTTCCTCCTCTTCCTCGTCCTCTTCTTAATTTTTCTTCTGCTCTCCCTTTCTCTTTGTCATCTATCTCTTCTTACTCTTTCTACTTTATTTCCCTTCCTATGCACGCACTCACACATTATTATAATATCTATCTATATATCTATATATATACATTTATTATTCATATCTATCTATCTATGTATCTATATATATCTATCTATCTATATCTATCTATCTATATCTATCTATATCTATCTATCTATCTATCTATCTATCTATCTCTATCTATATCTATCTATATATAATATATATATATATATATATATATATATATATATATATGTGTGTGTGTGTGTGTGTGTGTGTGTGTGTGTGTGTGTGTGTGTGTGTGTGTGTGCATGTGCATGTGTGCATAAGTATTTACATATATGTATATTTGCGCACTCACACACACACACACACTCACGCGCACACACACACACACACACACACACACACACACACACACACACACACACACACACACACACACACACACACACATACACACACACACACACACACACACACACACACACACACACACACACTCAAACATTACGTGTTGGCATATGTAGGCCTATGGATCAGTATATTTTGCGTGAATACAGACCAAAATGCCGCTTAACATACATTTGCCTAAATCATGATATTAACATTACTAGAACCATGCTCGATTTTCCTATCACTCGAAATACGCACATAAAATCCGCACACAAGCACCGCATACGCACACAACACCCGCACACATACAACCACCTCATACATACCCGCCCATCCTCATTAAAAAAAAAAAAAAAAAAAAAAAAAGAGAGAAAAGGAAAAAAAGAAAATATTGCCGCTGATCCTCATTTAAAAAAAAAGAAAAAAAAGAAAAAAGAAAATATTGCCGCTGATCCTCATAAAAAAAAGGGAAAAAAGAAAATATTACATCATCGTTGGAATGTATATCGTCGTGTTAACTTCATGACGGATTCACGGTTCCATTCCGACCGGTTCAAAATTCGCTGGGAAATCCGAGGCTGCCATTTCATCCCGCTGTTTGGGGGGGGGGGGGATTTTTTTTTTTGCGATGGTGAAGTGCGCTGCTTATTTCTGACGGACTACATGGAAAGAGAGAGGGATTTTTTTTTTTTTTTTTGGGGGGGTGGTGGGGTGGGGAGGGGGTGATTTTTGTTGTTTTCTCTCGTTTTTACTCGCCCCCTAAAAAAATAAAATTAAATAAAATTAAATAAAATTAAATAAAAGGTTTGAAAAGAAATGTTTTCTCTCGTTTTACATCCCCCCCTCCCCCCAAAAAAAAAAATTTTGGAAAAAGAAAAAATCAAAGGGTATTTGTTTTATGTCGTATTACTTCCTCCCCCCCAAAAAAGATTTGAAAAAGAGAACCTCAAAGGTGCATTTGCTGTCACACACACACATCTCTCTCTCTCTCTCTCTTTTTGTATTTATGTCTTTTTGTTTGTTTGCTTGTTTTTAATTTTAAATGTTTGTCTCTCTGTTTCTCGTTTATTCTCTCTCTCCCTCTCTCTCTCTCTCTCTCTCTCTCTCTCTTCCTCCAAATCTATGTGTTTATTTATCTGTGCTAGCTTTTTTGTTTGTTTAAATGTTTGTATGTCTCTGTCTGTCCGTCTCTTTCTCCGTCTCTCTCTCTCATATATATATGTATATATACATATATGTATGTATATATACATAGATATATGTATATAGATAGATAGATCCATACATATACAAATGTATGTCTATGTTTGCACACACACATGCACATGCTAACACACGCGGATCTGTGTGTGCTACATAGATTATATATTAGATAAGATCCTGTTACTAAAGCATAGGAAAAGAAGAAAAAAAGACAAAAACATTCTAAAACGTTCCAATTAGACAGCAAGAAGTTTTCTTCATTACAGGAACAAAACATCAGTTCCAAAGGCATTTGTTCTAATTACTTGTCACAGCGTATAAGCTACAAAGAAAGAGAAATTAAAAAGAGAAAAAAAAAAGTGACTGTATGGGTACGCAAGAATTGATGATTTGCGAAATCTGAAAAAAGTGTCTGCGTGTTCTACCTGCCGTGCGGCGAGCAGCTGACATATTTGTCATCTCTTCCAGCTAATTGCCTTTGGGAAAGTGTGCAGCGTTGATTAATTACTTGCAGAATTATGCTGTGACCTTTCTGTGATGGAAGGGAAAGCCACAGTTTTGCTCTGATAGGTCTCGTGGTGTCGGTGGATGACGGTGATGTCAATTGATGTGCGTGGATAACCACTTTGGATCAGCTGTTTTCAATCAGATGTGTGTGTGTGTGAATATATATGTATACATGTATATACAGAAATGTGTATATATATGCATATATCACACACACACACACACGCACGCACGCACGCACACACACACACACACACACACACACACACACACACACACACACACACACACACACACACACACACACACACCACACGCACACACACACATTTCTCCTGCCCCTGCATGCCGTTCTTACACAGGCCACTCCTCCCGACACCAGATCCTCCCAAAAGACACCAGCAGGATAATACCAGCGACTCCAAACCAGTCTCATCCTCGGAGGCAGCGAGTGTCACAACAGAACTGCTGCTGCCCAAATGAGGCCCCGTTTGTCATTTTGCGATATTGGGCCGTAAATGATAGGGGGGGATATGGCATTAATCAGGTCTATTACGTGCAATTAGCGGGACTAATGCTTTTTCACTTCAAAAATGTGAGGTGTACATAGACGCGGACACACATAGACACAGACACACATAGACACGGACACACATAGACACGGACACACATAGACACGGACACACATAGACACGGACACACATAGACACAGACACACATAGACACAGACACACATAGACACAGACACACACAGACACGGACACACACAGACACGGACACACACAGACACGGACACACACAGACACGGACACACATAGACACGGACACACATAGACACAGACACACATAGACACGGACACACATAGACACGGACACACATAGACGCGGACACACATAGACACAGACACACATAGACACGGACACACATAGACACGGACACACATAGACACGGACACACATAGACACGGACACACATAGACACAGACACACATAGACACAGACACACATAGACACAGACACACATAGACACGGACACACATAGACACGGACACACATAGACACGGACACACATAGACACGGACACACATAGACACGGACACACATAGACACGGACACACATAGACACGGACACACATAGACACGGACACACATAGACACGGACACACATAGACACGGACACACATAGACACGGACACACATAGACACGGACACACATAGACACGGACACACATAGACACGGACACACATAGACACAGACACACATAGACACGGACACACATAGACACGGACACACATAGACACAGACACACACAGACACAGACACACATAGGCACAGACACACACAGACACAGACACACATAGACACAGACACACATAGACACAGACACATAGACACAGACACAGACACATAGACACAGACACACATAGACACAGACACACACAGACACGGACACACATAGACACGGACACACATAGACACGGACACACATAGACACGGACACACATAGACACGGACACACATAGACACGGACACACATAGACACGGACACACATAGACACGGACACACATAGACACGGACACACATAGACACGGACACACATAGACACAGACACACATAGACACGGACACATAGACACACAGACACACATAGACACACAGACACATAGACACACATAGACACATAGACACATAGACACAGACACACATAGACACACAGACACACATAGAGACACAGACACACATAGAGACACAGACACACAGACACACATAGACACACAGACACACAGACACACATAGACACAGACACATAGACACACAGACACACATAGACACGGACACACACGTACACGTACACACATAGACACGGACACACATAGACACAGACACACATAGACACAGACACAGACACGGACATACACAGACAGACACGGACGCACACAGACAGACACGGACACACACAGACACGGACACACGCAGACACGGACACACATAGACACGGACACACACGTACACGCACATGGACACGCACATGGACACATAGACACGGACACACACGTACACGCACATGGACACATAGACACGGACACACACGTACACGCACATGGACACATAGACACGGACACACACGTACACGCACATGGACACATAGACACGGACACACACATAGACACGGACACACACATAGACACGGACACACACATAGACACGGACACACACATAGACACGGACACACACATAGACACGGACACACACATAGACACGGACACACACATAGACACGGACACACACACACACAGACACACATAGACACAGACACACACACACAGACACACACACACACAGACACACACACACACAGACACACACACAGACACACACACACACACACACACACACACACAGACACACACACACACACAGACACACACACGCACACACACACACACACACACACACACACACACACACACACACACACACACACACACACACACACACACACAGACACGCACACACAGACACACACACACACACACACACACACACAGACACACCCACACACACACAGACACACACACACACACACACAGACACACACACACACACACTGACACACACACACACACACACACAGACACACACACACACTGACACAGACACACACACACACACACACACAGACACACACACACACACAGACACACACACACACAGACACACACACACACAGACACACACACGCATAGACACACACGCATAGACACACACACAGATAGACACACACACACACATAGACACACACACACACACACACACACACACACACACACACACACACACACACACATAAACACAAACACGCACACATACGCACGCGCACACACCAGAAACACACACACACACACACACGGATATAGTGTGTGTGATAATGGTAACAGTGAGAGAAAAGGAGAATAAAAGAGAAAGTAACTAATAGAAAAGCAATGAAGAGCGAAAGGATAGGGGGGGGGGGGGTGAGGAGTGGGGGGTATAGGTAGACGGTGAAGGGGGAGGGGGGGGGGGTAGAGGTGGGGGGGATGGGGAGGGGCGGCCAGCGGGGGAATAAATGCATTTGGATGTGATTTTTGAGTTTTTCCGTCGAGTAATTGCAGCTTTGAGAGCCAGCGAGGCGTCTCCTCGGACCTCCCCCCTCCCCTCCCCTCTCCCCCTCTTCCTCTCCCTCTTCCTCTTCCCCCTTTCCCTCCCCCTCTCCCCCTCCCCTTCCCTCCTCTCCCTATCCCCCTCCTCTTCCCCCTATCCTTTCTCCTCCTCCCCCTCTACCTCTCCGTCTCCCTCTCCCTGCCCTTTCCCCTATCCACCTCTCCCTCTCCCTCCCCCCTGCCCTTCCCCCTCTCCCCCTCCTCCCCTCCTTCTCACCCTCTCCCTCATCCTCTCCCTCTCCCTCTCTCCTCCTCCCACTCTCCCTCTCCCCCTCTCCCTCTCTCTCCCTCCTCCCCCTTTCCCTCTCCCTCTCCCTCCATCCCTCTCCCTCTCCCTCTCTCCCTCTCCCTCTCTCCCTCTCCCTCTCTCCTCTCCCTCTCTCTCTCCCTCTCCCTCTCCCTCTCCCTCTCCCTCTCCCTCTCCCTCCTCCTCTCCCCTCCCTCTCCCTCTCTCTCTGTGCCGCAAGGAATGGCGGACTCGTCGACCGTCGATGATTCCCAATTTGATGCTGGACGATTTCGATTGATTATCCTGTGCTCTTTGTGGGGTGGGGGGTGGGGGGGAGGGGGTGGGGAGAGAAAGGGGAAGGGAGGAAAGGTGGAGAGGGAGAGGGGTGGAATGGAGGTAGGGAGGGGGGAGCATGGGGGAAGGGAGGGAGGAAGGGAGGTAGGGAGGGAGGGGGAGCATGGGGGAAGGGGGGAGGGGAGGACATGATGGAAGGGTGGAGAAGGGGAGGGGGTGCATGGGGGAAGGGAGGGTGGAGGGGGTGAATAGGGGGCGGGGGAGGGAACGTGCTCTCTCTCTCTCTGACCCATTTCGGAATTGGTCCAACGGCCGGTGGGCGGGGACGTAAGTGGGCGTTGGTGATTTTGCTTATTTCTCTTTCGTTTTTTCTTTTTTTTGGGGGGGGGAGGGGGGAGGGGGGAGGCGGGATTTGAATTGGTATGAGGCACATTTTTTTCTATATATGGAGTTGACGTGGGACTCGGTCTAGTTAACTCCCTTATTTTTTTTCTTTTCCTTGTTATATATTTTTTCCTTGTTCAATCGGATTTTCCTTCCTCCCTCCCTCTCTTTCCCTCCTTCGTCTCTTTCCTCCCTCCCTCCGGTCCTCGTTCTCCTCCTTCCTCCCTCCTTCTTTCCTCTCCTCCCACTTCCCTCCCTCCCTCCCTTTTCACTCCCTCCTTTCTTTTCCTCCCTCCCTCACTCCTCCTCCTTTCCTCTCCTTCCCTCCTCCTCCTTTCCTCTCCGTCCCTCCTCCTCCTCCTTTCCTCTCCTCCCTCCCTCTTTCCTCCTTCCTCTTCCCTCCCTCCCTCCCTTTTCACTCCCTCCTTTCCTCTCCTCCCTCCCCTCCTCCCTCCTTCCCTCCTCCTTTCCTCTCCCTCCCTCCCTTTTCCCTCTCTCCCTCCTTCCTTCCTCCTTCCTTCCTCTCCTCCCTCCCTCCCTCTCCTCTCCCTCTCTCCCTCTCCCTCTCTCCCCCCCCCCAATCGATCCCTTTTCCCTCTCTCCCTCCCTCCCCTCCTCCTTTCCTCTCCCTTCCTCCTTCCTCCCTCCCTCCCCCCCCCCCCAAATCGATCCCTCGTGCAACGTGCCCCCAATCGCTCCCTTTGGCATTGTGAGTCGGGTGCATCAGCTGCTTTGCTTGTCGCTCGCGCATTTTGTC
>NC_091557.1:793994-808994 GCF_042767895.1 Penaeus vannamei | reverse complement strand
CGGAACTGCAGGGGGTCTCCTACACACTTACCTCGGCCACTTAACAACCAACTACCTCTCTCTCTTTCGACGCTACGCAGCCATTACTATCAACAACTACAAATGCCTAATGCCACCATAAATACAACCGGCCTCGTAACAACCATCTACTTCCCTCACGACGCCATACAACCACTACGGTTACAGCCACAACCATCTAAGTTCACAAATACAATTGGGCAAATGATAACCAACCGCTGCTGTTACAACCATAACCGCTTACTTCGCCGCAGATACAACACTTACCAGCCAACCGCCTCCCTCAGGATGCCCCACAACCACAACCATCACGACTACAACCCCCCTAAAACCACCACAATAACCAGCGTTCCATACCGGACCCTTTCTCCCACCACAGCGTTCTCTCAAGAAGCCTTAATCCTTTAGCAAAATCGTCGCCCAATCCCCCAATCCTACTAGGAGAGTGAGGATTGGTCTGATTAGTCTTACGTCCTAATCGTAGAGGAAATCCCCCCCGTGTGCTTTCGCTCTATCTTCCACTTCAAAAAAAAAAAAAAAAAAGGTATATATATATATATATATATATATATATATATATATAATGAAAATCTTGAAGGTTGCAAGCCGAGGTTGATGGATCGAGTTGCTCCTTTCTTTTTTTTTTTTTCTTTTTTTTTTTTTTGGGGGGGGGGGTAATAAGGTTATTAGTTTGCAAAATGTTGGAAGAAGGATTTTTGCTGTTCTATTTCATCGTAAAAAAATGTCCTGGTTTATCAGCTTTTCTTGTATAGTGATGCGAATCCGTTTCAGATGTGAAATATTTGGCTTTATATGTGTCTGTAATAAATATTTCACGTGCACTGTCTTCAATGTAGAAAAGATATCAATGAGAATAAATATTTTTACCATACGAGAGATGTCTATAACCGGTTTCGAATACATCTTCGTCATTTCGTAAATCCGAGACCAATTAAATACATCTCTTGTATTGTGAAGACATTCATTCTCATCCATACTTTTTCAGTTAATTAATTAATTTATTTATCTTTTTATATTTGTCACAATGTTTGTATATTACACATGAAATCTGATGAGCAGATAATACGTATATACTTCTTCACTGTCTTTCTCTTCTTTTTATTCCGTTTATGCGTGTCTTGTTCGCTATATGGAGAAATTACGCTGTATAACGGACGAGCAGCAAGATAGTGATACACTCGTTACAAATAGATTAAAGGGCAGATAATTGATTTAGAAGACGGATAGATGGAAGGATAGAAAGAGAAAAGACAAAGAGAACTAAGAAAGGAGGAGATGGATAAAATGATAGAGCGGGAAGAAGCAAAGAAAAAGAAAAAAAGGAGATAGATAAAAGGATAGGTTATGATAGATTACGACGACAGTTCCGTTTACAGAAAGGCGAATAAATCGATCCAAAAAGAAGGCAAAGAATTCCATTATTTTTCTCGTGAAACTCTGAGCCAAGGGGCGGGGGGGGGGGGGAGAATTGTTAAAGTTTTCTCTCGTTCTTTCGATTTTGTTTTGTTTTGTTTTGTTTTCTTAGTTATGTTTGTTTGTTTCTTTTTTCTTGCACCTTTCGCTTGTTTTTTTTTCTGTCTTTCTCTCTTTTATATATATATATATATATATATATATATATATATATATATATATATATATATATCTGTGTTTCTTTCTCTTGCTTTTTTTCTCTTTTTTTTCTCTTCATTTTGTATCTGCCTTTCTCTTGTTTTTTTATCTGACTTTTTCTGTCTCTTTCTCTTGCTTTTCGTCGCTTTTATCTGACTTTTTTCCGTCTCTCTTTCTCCTACTTTTTATCTTTTATTTGACTTTTCTTTTTTTCTTGTTTTTTTTTCCTATCTACTTTTTTTCCTGTCGCTCTATCTCTTATCCTTTTCCTTTCTACCTTTTTCCTGTCGCTCTTCCTGTTGCGTTTTCCCATCTAATTCTATTTTCTCTCTTTCTTCTGTTTCTTCCCTTTTCTGTCTTTTTTTTTTTTTTGTCTCTCTATTCCTTGCCTTTCTTCCACCTGACTTTTTCTTTCTGTCTCTCCATTCCTTGCCCTTCTTCCACCTGAGTTTTTCTTTCCCCATTTGACTCGCTTCTCTATTTCCAGTTCTCTCTCTCACGCCCACGGTCTCTTGCAACCCGCACGCCCCGGCTCCCATTCCGACGCTAATGCAGTGTGCACTTCCAATCCCCTTGTTCGTTTCTGTTCCTGCCTCCTTGTTCGAATCACGTGCCCGCTCGTCCTCCTCACGTGCGCGGCAGCGACTCCATTATTCTCCCTCCTCTTTCTTCCTTTTTTTTTCGCTTTCTCTCGCTTCTTTTCGTGTATTTTCATCTTCGTGTTGTTGGTGTTGGTTTTGGGTCTTCTTTTTTTCCTCATCCTTCTTCTTCTTTCATTTTTTTTCTTACTTCTTTTCCTTACCTGCTGCTGCTACTCCTCCTCCTCCTCCTCTGCCTTTCACTCCTCTCCCTCTCCTGCTCTCCCCTTTTCTCTTCCTCCTCCTCCTTCTCCCTCTCACTCCTCTCCCCTCCCCTTCCTCCTTGACACTTCCTTCTCCCCTCCTCCACTTCTCTCTCCTCATCCCCTCTTCGTACTCTACTCCTTTCGCTCCCCCTCTGTTCTCCCTCTTCGTACTTCCTTCCTTACTCCTTCCTCCTCCTGTCACTCCACTCTCTACTCCCTGCCCCCCTCCCCACCAACACACCCACCCTCCCCCTTCCCCAACAAGACACCCACCCTCCCACTCCCCGCCCCTCCCCCAACACATCCACCCCTTCCCTCCCCCAACAACACCCCTCCTCCCTCTAGCACCTCCCCAACAACACACCCACTCCCTCCCCCACCAACACACCCACTCCCTCCCCCACCAACACACCCACTCCCTCCCCCAACAACACACCACCCCTCCCTCTCCCCTCACCCCACTCCCTCCACCCTCCCCCCCACCCTCCCTCCACCGATCCATCCCCGAACTCCCCCCTCCCCCCCAAGTGAAGTCCGGAGAGTTATGATTCACTCCGGTGCAACTTCTGCTCAAGTTTAAACATTATCGTTAAAGACGGCGAAGCGGGCCCTCGGGAGGCACTTCGGCGCTTCGGTCTACTGCATGCAGCTCGGCCGGCAACAACGCCATCTCAAGAGCTACTTTAGATTCAGAAGGAATATGGCGGAGACTTGGTGTTATTACAAGGGAGTCTTAGAGAGAGTGGAAGAAGTTTGGTGAGAGAGAGAAAAAAAGAGAGAAAATGAAAAGGTCCTTTCTCGAATGAAACGTAAAACACACACACACACACACACACACACACACACACACACACACACACACACACACACACACACATATATATATATATATATATATATATATATATATATATATATATATATGTGTGTGTGTGTGTGTGTATGTGTGTGTGTGTGTGTGTGTGTCTGTGTGATGAGAGAATAAAAGATACTTCAAGAAAATGTAATTACGGAAAGCTCTCACCTTGCTGACGTCAGAATAAAAAGCAAAAGGAAAAGAAATTTAAAAAATAAGGTAAAAAATAGACTTGGTAAAAAGAGAAAAAGAAAAAATGGCGTTAAAACAGTAAATAGAACTAGGCGCTCTGGCGAGAGACGAAGAAGGAAAAAAAATGGGAATAGGATTTAGTAAGATTCTACGAATAGAAAGATCGGATAATGAGAAGGAATGAGGAGGGTGAGTAAAAACGTGAGCCTGGTAAAATCCGGAAGGAGGAAGAGGCGCGGAGTGGATAGAGAAAGGCAGAAGAAGAGAGAGAGAGAAACAGACAGGGAGTGAGGGAGACAGAGGTAATTACACGCTCGTACAGACAGACAGAGACATTCAGAGAGAAAGAAAGAGAGAGACAGAGAGAAAGGGGGAGAGGAGAGCGAGAGAGAGAGAGGCAGACATTTGCAGAGAGAGACAGTGCCAGATATAAAGAGAGAGAGAAAGAGAAGGAAAGAAAGAAAGAAAAAAATAGAGAGAAAGAAGGAGAAAAAAGAGAGAAAGAGAAGGAGAAGAAAGGGAGAGAGAGAGAGAAAGAAAGAAAAAAGGAGAGAAAGAAAGAAAAAAATAGAGAAAGAAAGATAGAGAGAATGAAAGAAAGAAAAAAAATAGAGAAAGAAAGAAAGAGAGAGAAAGAACTACCGGCAGAATGCCCGCCCACCCTTCCCCGCCCGTCGATTTGCATGAGAAACCGTTCTGCTTGATCCCGGTGGGCGGAGAGAACGTTATCAGATGAAGAGAACAGATATTGCGCCACGGTCTTCGCCTCCATTGCTCGCCACAGTAGATCGAGGATGATGGATAGGGGAGTGTACTGTGGGGGTTGGGGGGTTGGGGTTGGGGGTGGGAGGGTGTAGTATACTGTGGTTTGCGTGATATTAAAGAAGTTCGTGTATAACGTAGGTTGAGGTTGATGTGTAGGGGAGTGTACTGTGGGGGGTGGGTGTAGTATACTGTGGTTAGGCCTGTAATACGTGGTATTAAAGAAGTTCGTGTATAACGTAGGTCGAGGATGATGGATAGGGAATGTATTGTGGGGGGGTGGGGGGTTGGGAGGGTGTAGTATACTGTGGTTTGCGTGGTATTAAAGAAGTTCGTGTATAACGTAGATTGAGGTTGATGGATAGGGGAGTGCACTGTGGGGGGTGGTTGGGGGGTGGGGTTGGGAGGGTGTAGTATACTGTGGTTTGCCCTGTAATGTGCGGTATTAAAGAAGTTCGTATATAACGTAGGTTGAGGTTGATGTATAGGGGAATGTACTGTGGGGGGTGGGGGTGGGGTTGTAGTAGTAGGGAGGGTGTAGTATACTGTGGTTTGCCCTGTACTGCGTGGTATTAAAGAAGTTCCCGTATAACGTAGATCGAGGTTGATGTATAGGGGAATGTACTGTGGGGGGTGGAGGGGGGGTTGGGAGGGTGTAGTATACTGTGGTTTGCCCCGTAATGCGTGGTATTAAAGAAGGTCGTATTTTACGTTTATAAACACGAGACTGCAAGAGGGAGATAGAAGAATGATGAAAAAAGAAAAGAAAAAAAGAAAAATAAACACGAGACTGCAAGAGGAAGATAAAAGAATGGAAAAAAAGAAAAAAAAAACGATAAACACGAGACTGCAAGAGGAAGATAGAAGAAGAATGAAAAAAAAACGATAAACACGAGACTGCAAGAGGAAGATAGAAAAAGAATGAAGAAAAGAAAAGAAAACGATAAACACGAGACTACAAAAGGAAAATACAAGAAGAATGAATAAAGAGAGAGAGAAAAAAAAACATGGCCGGCTCGTGAGACCCGTAATGAAGTTTAAAGCGATTGAATACGGCATCAGATTCCATTAAACAGCGAGATTTATAGCCAGCGCTGTAATGCCGTTAATATCCGGCCAAGTAAAGGCGGAGAAAAAAAGAATAATTTGGACGAAGTTTCGGCCTTGGAGAGAAAAAAAAAATTCAAAAGTTTTCGGTTCGGATAAAGTGTCGCTTCGTTTGCAGCTTCGAATAACCATTAGGAAGTAAGTAAAGAGGAAGTTTCAGTTAGAGAGGTGCTTCATTCGCAGTTTCGAATGATCAGTAAAGAATCATTTGAAGCTTCGAATAACAACAGCAAAAGAAAGAAAGAAAGAAAAAAAGATAATGATAATGAATAAAAATAAATAAATAAATACGAAGTTTCCGTTTCAGTTAGAGAGGTGCTTCATTTGCAGCTTCGAATAAACATTAATATATGGATAAGTAAATAAAAGCTTCAATGTCGGATAGTCTTCCCATGTACAGCTTCGAATAGTCAATAAAAAAAAGCAAAAAAAAAAAAGGTTCCGTTTCAGATCTTCGAATAAACGTTAATTAAATATTTGATTTGAAATGGATGTTGGATTGCGTCGCTGAGTTGTCATAGGAAACCATGACCTATTTATATATATTTCTTATTAATCTGTATTTCTTTCATCTGTTTATTTTCTGTTGATATCAGTACTACTAGTGACAGTTAGATCATAACCATCAACCATTCTAGTAATTTATTTAATAATAATAATAGTATATTGTTTATTTCTTGTCCATACCCTTATTGCTTGTATCATTAATAACACGATCATTCAGTAGTTGTGGTACGGAGAGTGATTATAATAAAGGTATAGATATAAATGGAATTCGCAATAGGATTAACAATATTAAAGAGTAACAACCGCAGACCACAATGTGTAGATGTGTAAGCTGAAATGAGGAGGAAAGACATACATGCTTATTGACAGATAGATTGATTGATTGATTGATTGATTGATTGATTGATTGATTGATTGATTGATTGATTGATTGATTGATTGATTGATTGATAGATAGATAGATAGATAGATAAATAGATTGATTGATATTTCATAGATAGATAGATTGATTGATATTTGATAGATAGATAGATTGATATTTGATAGATAAATTGACAGGCTGATAGACTGATAAATTGATAAATACTATATCTATCTATCTATCTATGTAATGAGTGACTGAATCTTCCGACCAGCATCCAGGCAGCTAATACCCCCCCCCCCCTTTGCCATCGTCCCTATATCAAGGCAGTTACCGAGAAACGGAAGAGAAAGATCGAGAGAGAATAAAAAAGAGTATTAACGCGGACAAAATGTGTACCAAGTTCCAGGAATCCGAGGAGAAAATAGTGGCCTTTATCTGTCAATCACGACATCACGGGAAGGAAAGGAGAAGGGGGAATGGAGGAGAGGGAGAAGGAGAAACAGGGAATAGAGGGAAGGAGGGGGAGAAGGGACGGAGAAAGGAGGAATGGAGGAGAGGGAGGAGGAGGAGGAGGGGAAGGAGAAAGAGGGATTAGAGGAATGGAGGAGGAGGAGGAAAGAAGAAGGGGGAATGGAGGAAAGGGAGAAGGGGCAGGGAAAGGAGAAAGAGGGAATAGAGGAAGGGAGGAGGAGGAGGAAAGTAGAAGGGGGAATGGAGGAAAGGGAGAAGGGGGAATGGAGGAAAGGGAGAAGGGGGAGGTGAAGGAGAAAGAGGGAATAGAAGAAGGGACAGAGAAAGGGGAAAATGGAAGAGAGGGAGAAGGGGTAGGGGAAGGAAGGGGGAAGGGGAGGAGAAAGGCAGAACGGAGGAAAGGGAAATAGAGAGGGAGGAGAAAGGGGGATGGGGGAAGGGGGAATGGAGGATGGGGAGAAAGAAGAAGGGGGGAGAGAAAAGTGAGAAAAAGGGGGAAGAGGAGAAAAAGAACGGGAAGGAGAATAGTAGAAGGGGGAAAAGAAAGGGGCGGGGTAAGACGAGCAATAAAGATTAAAGACGAGGATAGAAAGCGAGAAAGGAGAGAAGGAGAAGGGAGTGAAGAAGGGAAAGGGACAAGGAAAAAAAAGAGAATGGGAAGAAAAGGGGAGGGAGTTGGAGTGGCTGGAAGGAAGGAACTTATGTCTGTCGAAAAAAAGGGTTTAAACGAGACGAGATGGATCAGGTGGAGGGAGGGAAGGGGAGGGAGAGGGAGGAAGGAGGAAAGGAAGGAGAGAGAGAGAGAGAGAGAGAGATAGAGGGGAAGAGATAGAGCGAGATAGAAACAGAGACAGGCAGAGATAGAGAGAGAGAGAGAGATAGAGATAGAAACAGACAGACAGAGATAGAGATAGATAGATAGACAGACAGACAGACAGACAGACAGACGAACAGACAGGCACGACAAAAAGGAACACACCGAAAGAAACGAACCGAAAGGCAGACGAGAGAGGAAACAACTTAGTCATCCAACAGATGTTACTCCGGAGTGGACGCGTGGGAGCGACCCAGGGGGGGAGGGGGAGGGGGAGTGGAAGGAGGGAAGTGGAGGAAGGGGAACAAAAGGAGGCGTAGGAGGAATAGGGAAGGGGAAGGAGGGGAGGGAAGGGAGAGGGAAGAAAGGGAGGCATAGGAGACGAAGGAGGGAGAGGTGAGTGGAGGGAGGGGGTGAGAGGAGAGGGAGGCATAGAAGAGCGAAAGGAGAGAAGAGAAAGAAGGAAGAGGAGGGAGGGGAAGAAAGGAGGTTAGGAAGGAAGAGTTGGAAAGGAGGGTAAGGAGGGAGCGTTTTATTGGCCAAAGAGAAAACGGAGAGAAAGAAGGGGAAGCAGAGAGATAGAGGAGAAAGAGGTATAGGAGAGACGGCGATGGTTGAGAAAGTGAAGGAAAAGAGAAGAGAAGAGGCAATGGAGAAGAGCTGGCGAAGGGAGAGGAGAGAGCGAAGAGAAAAGAGAGGGAAGTGAGAAGAGGGAGGGAAGGGAAATGGGAGTGGAAGGGAAGAGAGAGAGGGAAGGGAGAAGAGGGAGGAAAAGGAAATGAAAGAAAGGAGTGGAAGGGAAGGGAGAGAAGGGAGAAGGGAGTGGAAGAGAAGAGAGAAAGGGAAGCGAGAAGGAGAGAAGGGAGAAGAGAAGGGGAAAGGAGAGTCAAGAAAGTAAGAAAGGGCGGGAAGGCAGAGAAAAGAAAGGAGATGCGAGAGAAGAGATGAAAGAGAGAGGAGAGAGAAAAGAGGGAAAGGAGAGAGAGGAGAGAGGAAAGAGAAAGAAGAGAGAGGGGAAAGGGAAGAAAGGTAAGAGAGGAAAAGGAGAGAAAGGAAGAAAGGGGAGGGAGGGCGAGAGGGAAGGGAGGAAAGTAAGGAAAGGAAGGAAGGACGAGAGGAAAGGGAGGGGAGGGAGGGCGAGAGAAAAGGGTGAAAAAGGAAGGAAGGGCGAGAGGGAAGGGAGGGAGGGCGAGAGGAAAGGGAAGGAAGGGGAGGGAGGGCGAGAGGGAAGGGGAGGGAGGGTGAGAGAAAGGGAGGGAAGGGGAGGGAGGGTGAGAGAAAGGGAGGGAAGGGGAGGGAGGGCGAGAGGAAAGGGAGGGAGAGAGGAGCCAACATGGAAGTGCTCCCTCCTCCTTGATCACTGTCACTTGTGAGGCGATTTGCGCGTGAGATTTCCTCTCCTTCATCATCCACTGGAGCGCTCCTTCTCGCGCCTTCTCTTCCTCTCCTCTTCTCCTCCTCCTCCTCCTGTTTTTCTTCTTCTTTCTCTTCAGTTTCCTCTTCTTCTTCTCCTCCCCCTTTTTTCTTCTTCAATTTTCTCTTCATCATCATCATCCTTCTTCTTCCTCTTCCTCTTCTTTTTCTTCCTCCTCCTCCTTTTCCTTCTATTCTTTCCCTCCATCTTTTTCCCCTTCATCTTCATCTTTTTCTCCCCCTCCTCTTTTTCTTTCCTCTTTCCTCCTCCTCCTCCTCCTTCTTTCTCTTCCTCTTCTTCCTCCTCCTCCTCCTCCTTTCCCTTCTCTTTTTCCTCCCATTCAGTTTCTTTTTCTCCCTCCTACTTCTTCTTTCTCCTCCTCTTTCTCCTTTTCCTTCTCTTCTTCTTCCCTTTCATCTTCATCTTCTCCTCCTCCTCCTCTCTTCCTTCTTTTTCCCCTCCTCCTCCTCCTCCTCCTCGTGCCTCATTCTGATCTCTCTCTTTACTCTAAACGTTTTAAATCCCTTTTTTCCCCTTGCTCTCTCTGTCCCCTCTTGCACCTTTTGTTTCATTTATCATCGTCCCCCTTTTCCTCTTGTTCTGTCCCTCCTTCCCTTCCCTTTTTCTCGACGTCCCTTCCAGTTCCTCTTCGCTGCTTCCTCACGCTCGCCGTCGGCCCCCACTGCATCATCCCGGCCGCGCCATGCACATAGCCCGCATGGCTCGCAGCCTGTTATTCGCCCCCACATGCCAGCATAGCCCGCATGCAGCCGCCCGCCCACTTGGCCCGCATACCGATGGCACATCATGTTGCACGCTCGAGCGCCGCCCGCTTGTCTCGACGTCCGATTCCTCGGGCGAGGGCGACGCGCGCTTCGGCTTCGTTCGGCCGCCGTGGCAGTGTCAGCCGCCGGGCCGCTTCGCCGCTCGGAATCGGACGCCGGGAGCATAAGGCAGCGACGACGCCCACGCGGCTGTTCGGGCGGCCGCTTCCGCAACTGAGGAGGATAATGTTGCAAAGTCGAGCTGCAATATTGCAGGTGCACTCGCCACCGGAAGTAAATGCCGGGTTGCAAGTTTGATATAACGCCGCGCCGTAATTAGCGTTTCATATGCGTGGGCGGGGAGTGCGCCTGTTTGCTTGTTGGGCCAGATACGTGGGCGTGCATGCGGGTCTGTGTGTGTGTGCGCTTGTAGGTGTAGGTGTGTGTGTGTGTGTCTGTGTCTGTATGTGTGTGTGTGTGTGTGTGTATGTGCATTTGTTTATGCATATACGTCTGTGTGAATGCATGTGTATGTGTGTGTGTGTGTGTCAGATTAGCAGGGACCATTCCGTTCCTCCTGTACCTTTAAACGGTCAAATTACTTCCGGGCTTCAACTCCCTTCCACATTTGTTCATAACGAAGCCATAGGGCCTGGGACTCGCCCTCATGCCGGGTCGTCGTCCGGTCTTCCCTCGCTGCTATCATCTCCAGGCCAATGGACACGGCCGTCTCCACTTCAAATTAATGAATTGGCTACGTATTTTTCCCTCCGGCCCCCTTCGCTCGCCGGGTCGGAGATTTGCAGGTGTTCTCGGGGTGTTCGGAGCAGCGGTGCTCACTCGCAAGGCTTCAGTGCTGCTTGTTCGTGCGTTCGGTCTATGGAGGGTTGTGAGGCTTGGGGAGAGTGAGGGATAGATGGAGGGAGAGGGAGGGAGAAGGAGAGAGAGAGAGGGAAAGGGAAAGAGAAAGGGAGAGGAAAAGAGAAAGGTAAAGGGAAAGAGAAATGGAAAGGGAGAGCGAGAGCGAGAGAGAGAGACGGGGGGGGGGGGGGGAGATGGAGGAAGACAGAGAGAGAGAGAGAGTTAATTTTGAATCAGGTTGCGGTAAATGGTCCTCTCTCCCCATGTCTGCATCTGAGACACGTGAGGGATTTTTTAAACTTTAATCATGAACAAAGGATCATATATAATATCTCTATGGCTTTCCTCATCTTCATCATTTTCAACTGAAAAGATATTTGGCAAAGTGGAGTATGGTGGAGTTTAGGGTGACCAGCCAGGTTTTCCTTCTGAGATTATAAATAGAGTATAGTGGAAACTTCAAACTTCCAAAGATGCAACCTGATCGATCTGAGAAGGTAGGGAAGGCATAAATGATTAAATATACGAGACGAGAAGATAGATTTCCGGAGAAACGAGAAAATATAGTGAATACAGCTTAACTCTATGAGATAGCTTGTGGGGTGAAGTGGGCTCTGAGGTAATGAAAGAGTGGGGGAACGAGAGTGAAGGTGTTATAATTTTTAATAATAGTGCGGTCAGGCAATCGAGATACAGATGATGGATGGAAGGGAAAATTTAAATTACATGGATTCAGAGCGATATGACTGATTGTGGAGACGGATATGTTGCATAATGTAAATGAGTGACGGAGACCCTCTGTTTACAAAGGAATATCAGATCGTAGTCTTTTCAGAGGTAGTGTGGATAATATTTGTAGAGAAAACAGAAAGAAATTCCTTACTTTGCGAAAATTAAATCCAAATACAATTACATGAGATACACCGAGTTACTCTGAGTTGTCAAAGAAAAGAAAAAGTTGAGAGATGGTATCCCACCGCTGCCACCAAAGGGGAAATTCAATACCTTGTGTCTAAGAGAGAGAAAAAATACTGCTCCTCTGTGATGTCTGTCTTACTCAGAAGTTCAGTTTAATACAGCATATTAGATTTGACTTCCACCTTGTTCTTCTACTTTTAATATTGACATTGCATTCAATTAGACTAAGACCCACGAAACATAAACAAGACTATGACAGCTTACCCTTTGCCATCCATCCTTTGTTTCATATACCTTTCTGTTTTTCTGTACTCAGATATTTAGCGGCTGGAGCATATTTTATTTCTCATCGCTTGAAATTAAAAGGAACGACAGATCCCGACATAAGATATCGTTTTCGTGAATCGATCTTAAATACGACGTGTAAGCTGTCTAAGAGTATTTAACCACAAGTGTCCGTCTTATATCGCTGCGACACCTACGACCTTCTTCCCACGAAATCACGCCCTCACGCCCACATCGCCCGCCTCTCGCTCCCACGCCCCCACGCCCACGTTGCCCGCCTCTCGCCCCCCACGCCCACATTGCAAGACTCTCGCCCCCACGCCCACATCGCCCGCCTCTCGCCCCCACGCCCACATCGCCCGCCTCTCGCCCCCACGCCCACATCGCCCGCCTCTCGCCCCCACGCCCACATCGCCCGCCTCTCGCCCCCACGCCCACATCGCCCGCCTCTCGCCCCCACGCCCACATCGCCCGCCTCTCGCCCCCACGCCCACATCGCCCGCCTCTCGCCCCCACGCCCACATCGCCCGCCTCTCGCCCCCACGCCCACATCGCCCGCCTCTCGCCCCCACGCCCACATCGCCCGCCTCTCGCCCCTACGCCCACATCGCCCGCCTCTCGCCCCCACGCCCACATCGCCCGCCTCTCGCCCCCACGCCCACATCGCCCGCCTCTCGCCCCCACGCCCACATCGCCCGCCTCTCGCCCCCACGCCCACATCGCCCGCCTCTCGCCCCTACGCCCACATCGCCCGCCTCTCGCCCCCACGCCCACATCGCCCGCCTCTCGCCCCCACGCCCACATCTCCCGCCTCTCGCCCCCACGCCCACATCGCCCGCCTCTCGCCCCCACGCCCACATCGCCCGCCTCTCGCCCCTACGCCCACATCGCCCGCCTCTCGCCCCCACGCCCACATCACCCGGCTCTCGCCCCCACCCCCACTTCGCCCCCACGCCCACTTCTCCCGCCTCTCGCCCCCCCCCACGCCCACATCGCCCGCCTCTCGCCCCCACGTCCACATCGCCCGCCTCTCGCCCCCACGCCCACATCGCCCGCCTCTCGCCCCCACGCCCACATCGCCCGCCTCTCGCCCCCACGCCCACATCGCCCGCCTCTCGCCCCCCCCCACGCCCACATCGCCCACCTCTCGCCCCCACGCCCACCTCTCGCCCCCACGCCCACATCGCCCGCCTCTCGCCCCCACACCCACATCGCCCGCCTCTCGCCCCCACGCCCACGTTGCCCGCCTCTCGCCCCCCACGCCCACATTGCAAGATTTTCGACCCCACGCCCGCCTCTCGCCCCCACGCCCACATCACCCGGCTCTCGCCCCCACGCCCACTTCGCCCCCACGCCCACTTCGCCCGCCTCTCGCCCCCACGCCCACATTGCCCGCCTCTCGCCACCCCTCTTCCAGGACGTTTAAATCGCGCGGTTTACTGAAGGCTCTGCCATGTCCACATCCTCGTTCACGCCGCCGGAAGGATGCTTGAAGTTTGAGTCAGTTTGCCCACGTCTGAGAGAGGGCCTTTGTGGGGGAGGAGCGCCGTCTTTCTTCTCCAAATGTCTCTTTTCTCCGCGCGGATTCTGCCATGGGGCTGTTGTTCGGGTGGTTTTGTTCGTTTTTTTTTTTTTGCTTCTCTTGTTTTGGTTCTCTCTTCTGTCTCTTCTCTCTTTCTCTCTCGCTAATTGACCTACTAACACTCTTCCTCCCTCCCTCTCTCTCTCTTTCTCTCTCTCTCCTCTCTCTCTTTCTCTCTCTCTCTCTCTTTCTTTCTCCTTTCTCTCTCTCTCTCTATCTATCTATCCCTCTTTCTCTCTCTCTCTCTCTCTCCCTCCCCCCCCCTCTCTCTCTCTCTCTCTCTCTCTCTCTCCCTCTCCCTCTCCTTCTCCCTCTCCCCTCCCTCCCTCCCTCCCTCCCTCCCTCATTCTCTCCCTCTCTCTCTGTGCTTCCCTTTCTCCATATTTATCTTCCCGTCTGCGCGTCTCCCTCCCTACTTGACCGAAGAACAAAGGCGAACTCCCTTTATCTCAACAAAGTAAATCTCACACAAAGACAGCTGCGTTGCTTGAGCACAATTAATCTCTCGCGCTTTTTTTTCTCTCTCTCTTTTTCTTCTTTTTTTGTACTGTCGTGAGTCGGAGCATTAAATTAATTAACTTTCATACCCTTCTGGGTATTGATAATCAAACCGGAGCTATTACCTTGTAGTACTATGTTCGTATTGGTTAATTGGAGCGAGTCTTTATTGCGGTTTATGTGGGACTCGCTTTTTTTTATAATTAATATATAATTTATAATTTATAATATATAATTAATAAATTTTTATATATATATATTTTTTTTTATAAGTATTTCGTATTTGTTTTGACGGGGGAAAGTGAGTGAAAACACCGGCGCTTATATGTTAATTGGTCTGTTTGTTTGCCGATATGTGTGTGTTGGTGGGTGTTGTTGTTATGGTTGTAATGATCATTAGCAGCAACACTATCGTCCTCATTATTATCATTATCATCATTATCGTTATCATTATTATTATCATTATTTTCATTTTCATTTTCATCATCGCCATCTTCGCTATCTTGTTTTTGTTTGGGGGGTATTTTAACAAAAATTACACAAATAGGGGGTCAAATTTTATTTTAAAAGTTATTACCCCTCAAGTGTGGTTTTTTACTTATCTTTTGGTGATTTTATTCATTATCGTTATGTTTTTTATTTTTATCATTATATTTTATTATTATTATTATTATTATTAGCACATTATGGAAATTTTTATAATGATTATTAATTTAAAAAAAATTTTACAAGATCGTTATTTTATCTTTATTATCATCATCTTTTTATTTTTAAAATTTTTATTTTATATGTATTATTTTATCAAAAAAAAAATTATTATAATATTATTGACATTTTTTAATTATTTTTTATTTATTACTATAGTACACTCATCATTATTTCTCTCTGTCATTTGGAGACATGTACATCATTTCGCGAAGATTCTCTGGAGTTATTCGCACACCGACATCAGGTAAATCTCCCCAGGGCTTCAAGAATCTCCCCAGGGCTTTAAGAATCTCCCCAGGGCTTTAAGAATCTGCCCAGGGCTTCAAGAATCTCCCCGGGGGGGTTTTTCCCGGGGCTTTAAGTCTCCCCCTTTTCTCTCCAGGGCCCCCAAATCTCCCGGGGG